>NC_061514.1:341185854-341240373 GCF_022539505.1 Lolium rigidum
TCGCTGTAGCATATGGACAAATATGTCCTGTGGTTTCTACTCATAGTATTCTTGGCGAAGTTTCTCCTTTCGTTAAATTGTTATATGGTTGGAATTGGAAAATGATACATGTAGTAATTGCTATAAATGTTTTGGGTAATGTGATACTTGGCAATTGTTGTGCTCATGTTTAAGCTCTTGCATCATATGCTTTGCACCCATTAATGAAGAAATACATAGAGCATGCTAAAATTTGGTTTGCATATTTGGTTTCTCTAAGGTCTAGATAATTTCTAGTATTGAGTTTGAACAACAAGGAAGGCGGTGTAGAGTCTTATAATGCTTTCAATATGTCTTTTATGTGAGTTTTGCTGTACCGGTTCATCCTTGTGTTTGTTTCAAATAACCTTGCTAGCCTAAACCTTGTATCGAGAGGGAATACTTCTCATGCATCCAAAATACTTGAGCCAACCACTATGCCATTTGTGTCCACCATACCTACCTACTACATGGTATTTCCCAGCCATTCCAAAGTAAATTGCTTGAGTGCTACCTTTAAAATTCCATCATTCACCTTTGCAATATATAGCTCATGGGACAAATAGCTTAAAAACTATTGTGGTATTGAATATGTAATTATGCACTTTATCTCTTATTAAGTTGCTTGTTGTGCGATAACCATGTTTGCTGGGGAACGCCATCAACTCATTGTTGAATTTCATGTGAGTTGCTATGCATGTTCGTCTTGTGCGAAGTAAGGGCGATCTACTTGAGTTGAATGGTTTGAGCATGCATATTGTGAGAGAAGAACATTGGGCCGCTAACTAAAGCCATGTTCCATGGTGGAAGTTTCGAGTTTTGGACAAACATCCTCAAATCTCTAATGAGAAAAGAATTAATTGTTGTTGAATGCTTAAAGCATTAAAAGAGGAGTCCATTATCTGTTGTCTATGTTGTCCCGGTATGGATGTCTAAGTTGAGAATAATCAAAAGCGAGAAATCCAAATGCGAGCTTTCTCCTTAGACCTTTGTACGGGCGGCATAGAGGTACCCCTTTGTGATACTTGGTTAAAGCATATGTATTGCGGTGATAATCCAGGTAGTCCAAGCTAATTAGGACAAGGTGCGAGCACTATTAGTACACTATGCATGAGGCTTGCAACTTATAAGATATAATTTACATGATGCATATGCTTTATTACTACCGTTGACAAAATTGTTTCATGTTTTCAAAATCAAAGCTCTAGCACAAATATAGCAATCGATGCTTTTCCTCTATGAGGACCATTCTTTTACTTTCAATGTTGAGTCAGTTCACCTATTTCTCTCCACCTCAAGAAGCAAACACTTGTGTGAGCTGTGCATTGATTCTTACATACTTGCTTATTGCACTTATTATATTACTCTATGTTGACAATATCCATGAGATATACATGTTACAAGTTGAAAGCAACCGCTGAAACTTAATCTTCTTTTGTGTTGCTTCAATACCTTTACTTTGAATTATTGCTTTATGAGTTAGCTCTTATGCAAGACTTATTGATGCTTGTCTTGAAGTGCTATTCATGAAAAGTCTTTGCTTTATGATTCACTTGTTTACTCATGTCATACACATTGTTTTGATCGCTGCATTCTCTACATATGCTTTACAAATAGTATGATCAAGTTTATGATGGCATGTCACTCCAGAAATTATCTTTGTTATCGTTTTACCGCTCGGGACGAGCGAGAACTAAGCTTAGGGATGCTGATACGTCTCCAACGTATCGATAATTTCTTGTGTTCCATGCCACATTATTGATGTTATCTACATGTTTTATGCACACTTTATGTCATATTCGTGCATTTTACGGAACTAACCTATTAACAAGATGCCGAAGTGCCGGTTCTTTGTTTTACTGCTGTTTTTGGTTTCAGAAATCCTAGTAAAGAAATATTCTCGGAATTGGACGAAATAAAAGCCCGGGAGGCCTATTTTCTCACGAAGCTTCCAGGAAGTCCGAAGGAGAGACGAAGAGGGGCCACGGGGCGCCAAACCCTAGGGCGGCGCGGCCCCCTCTGGCCGCGCCGGCACTGTGGTGTGGGCCCCCTGTGCCGCCTCTCGACTTGCCCTTCCGCCTACAAATAGCCTCCGTGACGAAACCCCCGAGTGCAGAGAGCCACGATACGGAAAACATTACTGAGGCGCCGTCGCCGCCGATCCCATCTCGGGGGATCCTGGAGATCGCCTCCGGCACCCTGCCGGAGAGGGAATCATCTCCCGGAGGACTCTACACCGCCATGGTCGCCTCACCGGAGTGATGAGTGAGTAGTCTACCCACTGGACTATGGGTCCATAGCGGTAGCTAGATGGTTGTCTTCTCCCCATTGTGCTATCATTGTCGGATCTTGTGAGCTGCCTATCATGATCAAGATCATCTATATGTAATTCTATATGTTGCGTTTGTTGGGATCCAGATGAATAGAGAATACTTGTTATGTTGATTATCAAAGTTATGCTTATGTGTTGTTTATGATCTTGCATGCTCTCCAGTTATTCGTAGATGCTCTGGCCAAGTAGATGCTTTTGACTCCAGAGGAATTACTTATGCTCGATAGTGGGTTCATGCATTGATCTTTGGGACGATGTGAGAAAGTTCTAAGGTTTGTGTTGTCTTTGTTGCCACTAGGGATGAAACATTGATGCTATGTCTAAGGATGGTTGTTGATTACATATTACGCACCATACTTAATGCAATTGTACTGTTGCTTTACGGTGTTGACAAGGCCGCTGCCCGCCGGTGGGTTTTGGCAGTCAACAGCTATATGGTAGGTTTAGCGGCAGCAAAACTATAACCAATAGAGACACGCTACAATATTCGTCTACTCAGAGAAGATAAGAGAGCGCACAAGGTAACAGATAAATACTACACAAACATAACCCAGCCAAATACACATATTCCCTTCAACAATTGCGAAGAGGCAATGTAAAAGGCCCTCAACGGTGGACAAATTTTATTGGGTAGTGGTTGTAGTAATGCTATATTACTACGCAAGTTATTATCAGATTATAACAACAAGCATAAGGTGTAAGTTGTTCTATGATCAAGCTATACAATTCCAAGTCGTCCATAACCGCGGACACGGCTTATGGATAAGATGTACACCCTGCAGGGGTTGCCCAAATGTAACCATACGCATGCTCGACCCACTTACGACAGGTGGATGTCTCACAACAAGACCGTTCCCAGTTCAACAAGAAAGTCTAGGGGGGCCACCCGACTAAGCTACCCGTAACGAAGTCCGGCCGTACTCCGAAGCGGACTCAGGGTTTGCGTTAACGGCTAGGCGTGCAAACCACACGCTTCGCTAAACGTTCCGCGGGGTACAGTACAGAATATAAACACCCGAAGGCAACAGGAAGTAAACACCCGAAGGCAACAGTAAGTAAAGCATGGCATACATGGCATCGGCAAATAAAACCAAGGTTGTGGCCCCCTTTTCAACTGACTTGAGAAAAGGTAATGGGTGAGGGGGGGTCCCAATAATCGTCCCCACGCATGGGTAGAGCGCTCAATCTCAGAACAGATAACAAGAACTCGGGTCCTAGGGGACATTAGCGAGTCAAAGTTCCGATGCTTTCGCAAAGGGGCTCACAGATGCCTCTGCTTACAGTTTTAGTTGTTAACAATTAAGTAAAGCATGTGTATCTCCAACAACTGATATAGCATGTGATAACCTCCCAACAACCCAACATATCCCGATAACAGATCGTGATAAACAACAGAGCCTAAACACGCCTACGACTCGCAAGGCTCAAACATCAAACAACGGCTATGGATAAGGAATGATACATATAGGATTATTATGGTAAACAAGTGGATAGGACACGTGACTCGATAAAGAATCGCAACATAAGGATAGCAATGCAAGGGAGAGAGTAAAATAGGTGAAGAGAGAGGGCTCGCCTGTGAAAAGCTGCAGAAGAACTTGTCGGAGAACTCATCGTATCTCACATCACCACTTCGTGATCCTATCCGGGAAGAAGCAAATGCTGGAACACACATCGGATGCAAATCTTACTACTACGGCAGAAGAATCGGCATGCTCATGATATGGTATGCATGCACGACATGGCAAACATGATGCGGCGATGCAACTTATACAATTTAAGCGGAATCGGAATCCCGACACACAATTATTAGGTTCGAGTTATTTGTCTATCCCGCATATTAAATGTTGGTTAGCATGGCATAGGCATGGCATAGGTGAGCTACGGCAAAATTAAATGGAACCGGGATAAGAGATAAGTAGTCCCGCACAATTCCATATTTAATTATTAGGTGAATCTCTATTTAACCCCGGACACCCACATATGCGGTGCAACATGTATGAATGATGTAGATGCACATGATAAGAGATGCAACAATTTATATATCATATTTATAAAATAGGGTTAGGCTTAGGGTCTCACGATATCGGAACAAAGGGTGGTCGCCGGATTCGGAGAGGAAGAAGATGAAGCCGGGGTCTCGAACTTTGAATCCGTGAAGGATAACTTGGTTCCATGGCGTGTCTTTGGGTTCCACCTTGATCGCCGATGGCAGGTTTGACGTTGACACGTTTCTCGTTGGTGTAGCCAAAACATAGATCGTGAGACACAGAGCCATAAACAAAAGCACTGGAGGCAGGGATACATCGTAGAGTCAAGAGCAACCTGTAGAGCAACACCACAGTGCCAACAAGTTCAGATTCATCCCGATTTGTGTTGTGTACATGCGCGAAAACAGACGAAGCAACTGACACACTTGTGGTCGATGTCAACAGGAGGAGCGCAACGTCCTTGCAGCAACAACAATCTGTAGAACTTGAGAAGGAGACCAAACGAAGCTGAAGACACACGTTCGGGTGGCACGAAGCTGCCAGGTGAAGAAGCGTGCACGACGTCCTTGGCGATAGGACCAGGCTCCCGGCGGCGGAGCTCGCACGGGACGACGCGAAGCCGGCGAGGACACGAACGTCGAGGAAGCAGGAACCAGCGCCGGAGCAGGACATGCTTGGCGGCGCCAGAAGGAGGGGCAGGGGCGCGTCTGCGGGCGTCCAGGAGGAGGCCGGGGACGAGCGGAGAGGAAGGAGGGCGCGCGGAGGCGCTCGATGCAGAGCTCGTGGCAGCGGTCGACGGATGGAGGAGGAGCGGCGCGCTCGGGGTCGGCGGCCGGCAGCGGAAAGAGGCGGCCACGGTGAGGGGCAGCGCAGAGGAGCTGGCGGCGGGCTTGAGGAGCCGTCTCGCGCGATAGCGGCCGCAGGGCACGCAGAGGAGGCGGCGTGAGGATGGAGGACGCGGCGGCCGGTGGCGAGACGGGGCGCGGGGCAGAGAGGTCCGCGGGAGGCCGGCAAGCAGGCCGGAGTGCCGGCCACCGGAGAAGGAGGGGGGCGCGCGGTCGAGCTCGGGAGCGAGCAGGGAGCGGAGTCGGGGTCGCGCGCGAGGCTCGGTCTCGAGTGGATGAGGACGAGAGGATTTGGTGGGAGGACCCGAACGCAAAAAGGAAAAATGAGGGGGAAAAAGAGAGAGCCGGCGGCGGGGAGGTGGAATATAAAATGCCAGGATGGCTGTCGGTGGGAGGCTAGGGTTTCGGCCGGATTGGGCCTTGGGCCACAAGGTTGGCCGGTTGAGGAAGGTGGCCACCGGCTGGGCCTGGCCAGTTGGCTGGTTTGGCCTGGCAGGCTAGGGAGACTCTCCCTCCTTTTTTTTTTATTTAAAACTGTTTTTTTTATTTGTTTCCTGTTTATTTTAAAACCGTTTTAAAATAGTTTTTTTTAGATCTGAAAAATAAGCAGAAAAATATGGTTTTAATTTTGGGGATAAAGAGAGAGAATGATTTTAATAATAAAATACGGTTTAATAAAATAATTTTTGGGTTCAAAAATATGCATGATGACATGATGACTTGGAACGACACGGAAAAACACGCAACGAAGGAAATCTAATATATTGGGTTTTTCCGGGTCGTTACAAACGACACCACTAACAAGGAACCTCGCCCCGAGGTTCCACCTCAAGGTACGGGGGAGAGAGGTGAACTATCGGGTCTTCTTGGATCATGTTGATATTCACATGTACCTGGCGTGGAACCTTCTTCTTGCGAAGTGTTGATCTTCTCGACACCACTAACAAGAAGTCTTGCTCCATCTTGATCGGCGACACCACCAACAAGAAGTCGTTGTTCCGATGACGAGGATGACTCCGGAGAAACAAAGGAAGGAGTAACAGTCACACGGATCCACCAATCCAGGTAACAAGGCGAATAGTAAGAGTAGTCGGTATGGGGGCCAATCCATCCCGCACCCGAACTATTAACCCTGAACATAAATAGGAGAATCGTGTAACCAACTCTCGGATCTCAGATTGACGATATCGACAAGCATTGCCATCAAGGATTCGATTGGGTCAGAGCACAAGAATTGAAGAGGGATCACGAAATAAGGATGATATCAATCGGAGAAGACAAGGTTGCCGTCGGTGATGTTCTTCTGCCGGAAGGTCTTCAGAGATCGGTCCTATTAGGTTAAGGCAGAGATCGTCCAACCCACGTCGGAACCTAAGACTCCGAGAAGCAGATAAGAGAAGATTCAAAACTCGCAAAGGTAAGAGGAGAAAGAATATAGATAAGAAGAAAAATAGAGCTAGTCAGATCTATCCAACGAATTTCAGAAAATAGTTTTGACACTCTAAACTTATTGACCGTTGGCAAGGTTATCCTACAGGCTGGACTAGTGGGGTACCGTCAACCTGAGGCTCTGATACCAACTTGTGACGCCCCGGAACCGGTACCACGAGGATTCCAGCGATCCCGCCGAAATCCGCACGATATCGATTCAGAGACGCCCTCCGACACGACGTGCGCGACGAATCACACACGTGATGCCAGAGGAATTAACACGAGCGGTAACATTACAACAGGATTACAATAGAGCCCACAAGATATATATATTACAACAACGACTCCAACGAGTCAAGATACAAATAGATACATACAAAGATCCAAATCATACAGAAGATCGAATACGTCCGAGTACGGACAAGATACAAATTGGACTAAGAGTCCTGAAGATAACCAGATGGCGTCCATAACCCTGCCCAGGCCAAGCCGGAAGGGTAACCTTGCTAACGTCGTCATCTTGTACATGTCGAAGTCGGGCCATCGGTTGCCGACAAAAGGGAGGAAGCAAAAGAGAAAGGGAAAAGGCGAGAGTAAGTACCAAGGAACGAACTCCGGCACGTACTTAGCGAGACTAGAAATGGCTATGCTCGCCGAGCGAGTATAAATATATATCGCCTGGGGCTATATGGTAGGTTTAGCGGCAGCAAAACTATAACCAATAGAGACACGCTACAATATTCGTCTACTCAGAGAAGATAAGAGAGCGCACAAGGTAACAGATAAATACTACACAAACATAACCCAGCCAAATACACATATCCCCTTCAACAATTGCGAAGAGGCAATGTAAAAGGCACTCAACGGTGGACAAATTTTATTGGGTAGCGGTTGTAGTAATGCTATATTACTACACAAGTTATTATCAGATTATAACAACAAGCATAAGGTGTAAGTTGTTCTATGATCAAGCTATACAATTCCAAGTCGTCCATAACCGCGGACACGGCTTATCGATAAGATGTACACCCTGCAGGGGTTGCCCAAATGTAACCATACGCATGCTCGACCCACTTACGACAGGTGGATGTCTCACAACAAGACCGTTCCCAGTTCAACAAAAAAGTCTAGGGGGGCCACCCGACTAAGCTACCCGTAATGAAGTCCGGCCGTACTCGGAAGCGGACTCAGGGTTTGCGTTAACGGCTAGGCGTGCAAACCACACGCTTCGCTAAACGTTCCGCGGGGTACAGTACAGAATATAAACACCCAAAGGCAACAGGAAGTAAACACCCGAAGGCAACAGTAAGTAAAGCATGGCATACATGGCATCGGCAAATAAAACCAAGGTTGTGGCCCCCTTTTCAACTGACTTGAGAAAAGGTAATGGGTGAGGGGGGTCCCAATAATCGTCCCCACGCATGGGTAGAGCGCTCAATCTCGGAACAGATAACAAGAACTCGGGTCCTAGGGGACATTAGCGAGTCAAAGTTCCGATGCTTTCGCAAAGGGGCTCACAGATGCCTCTGCTTACAGTTTTAGTTGTTAACAATTAAGTAAAGCATGTGTACCTCCAACAACTGATATAGCATGTGATAACCTCCCAACAACCCAACATATCCCGATAACAGATCGTGATAAACAACAGAGCCTAAACACGCCTACGACTCGCAAGGCTCAAACATCAAACAACGGCTATGGATAAGGAATGATACATATAGGATTATTATGGTAAACAAGTGGATAGGACACGTGACTCGATAAAGAATCGCAACATAAGGATAGCAATGCAAGGGAGAGAGTAAAATAGGTGAAGAGAGAGGGCTCGCCTGTGAAAAGCTGCAGAAGAACTTGTCGGAGAACTCATCGTATCTCACATCACCACTTCGTGATCCTATCCGGGAAGAAGCAAATGCTGGAACACACATCGGATGCAAATCTTACTACTACGGCAGAAGAATCGGCATGCTCATGATATGGTATGCATGCACGACATGGCAAACATGATGCGGCGATGCAACTTATACAATTTAAGCGGAATCAGAATCCCGACACACAATTATTAGGTTCGAGTTATTTGTCTATCCCGCATATTAAATGTTGGTTAGCATGGCATAGGCATGGCATAGGTGAGCTACGGCAAAATTAAATGGAACCGGGATAAGAGATAAGTAGTCCCGCACAATTCCATATTTAATTATTAGGTGAATCTCTATTTAACCCCGGACACCCACATATGCGGTGCACCATGTATGAATGATGTAGATGCACATGATAAGATATGCAACAATTTATATATCATATTTATAAAATAGGGTTAGGCTTAGGGTCTCACGATATCGGAACAAAGGGTGGTCGCCGGATTCGGAGAGGAAGAAGATGAAGCCGGGGTCTCGAACTTTGAATCCGTGAAGGATAACTTGGTTCCATGTCGTGTCTTTGGGTTCCACCTTGATCGCCGATGGCAGGTTTGACGTTGACACGTTTCTCGTTGGTGTAGCCAAAACATAGATCGTGAGACACAGAGCCATAAACAAAAGCACTGGAGGCAGGGATACATCGTAGAGTCAAGAGCAACCTGTAGAGCAACACCACAGTGCCAACAAGTTCAGATTCATCCCGATTTGTGTTGTGTACATGCGCGAAAACAGACGAAGCAACCGACAAACTTGTGGTCGATGTCAACAGGAGGAGCGCAACGTCCTTGCAGCAACAACAATCTGTAGAACTTGAGAAGGAGACCAAACGAAGCTGAAGACACACGTTCGGGTGGCACGAAGCTGCCAGGCGAAGAAGCGTGCACGACGTCCTTGGCGATAGGACCAGGCTCCCGGCGGCGGAGCTCGCACGGGATGACGCGAAGCCGGCG
Source organism: Lolium rigidum (assembly GCF_022539505.1). Taxonomy (NCBI): domain Eukaryota; kingdom Viridiplantae; phylum Streptophyta; class Magnoliopsida; order Poales; family Poaceae; genus Lolium; species Lolium rigidum. The sequence continues at coordinate 341,195,341 of NC_061514.1, forward strand.
AGGACACGAACGTCGAGGAAGCAGGAACCAGCGCCGGAGCAGGACGTGCTTGGCGGCGCCAGAAGGAGGGGCAGGGCGCGTCTGCGGGCGTCCAGGAGGAGGCCGGGGATGAGCGGAGAGGAAGGAGGGCGCGCGGAGGCGCTCGATGCAGAGCTCGTGGCGGCGGTCGACGGATGGAGGAGGAGCGGCGCGCTCAGGGTCGGCGGCCGGCAGCGGAAAGAGGCGGCCATGGTGAGGGGCAGCGCAGAGGAGCTGGCGGCGGGCTTGAGGAGCCGTCTCGCGCGATAGCGGCCGCAGGGCACGCAGAGGAGGCGGCGTGAGGATGGAGGACGCGGCGGCCGGTGGCGAGACGGGGCGCGGGGCAGAGAGGTCCGCGGGAGGCCGGCAAGCAGGCCGGAGTGCCGGCCACCGGAGAAGGAGGGGGGCGCGCGATCGAGCTCGGGAGCGAGCAGCGAGCGGAGTCGGGGTCGCGCGCGAGGCTCGGTCTCGAGTGGATGAGGACGAGAGGATTTGGTGGGAGGACCCGAACGCAAAAGGAAAAAATGAGGGGAAAAAGAGAGAGCCGGCGGCGGGGAGGTGGAATGTAAAATGCCAGGATGGCTGTCGGTGGGAGGCTAGGGTTTCGGCCGGATTGGGCCTTGGGCCACAAGGTTGGCCGGTTGAGGAAGGTGGCCACCGGCTGGGCCTGGCCAGTTGGCTGGTTTGGCCTGGCAGGCTAGGGAGACTCTCCCTCCTTTTTTATATTTAAAACTGTTTTTTTTATTTGTTTCCTGTTTATTTTAAAACCGTTTTAAAATAGTTTTTTTTAGATCTGAAAAATAAGCAGAAAAATATGGTTTTAATTTTGGGGATAAAGAGAGAGAATGATTTTAATAATAAAATATGGTTTAATAAAATAATTTTTGGGTTCAAAAATATGCATGATGACATGATGACTTGGAACGACACGGAAAAACACGCAACGAAGGAAATCTAATATATTGGGTTTTTCCGGGTCGTTACATGAAGCAGCCGCATACAACAGGATCTAGAAGCTTTGTTGCCCACTTTGAGCATGTCGTAAGTATTTTACCTCTTCTTGACATAAAAATGATAAGTATAACAATATAGTACTAAATCATTTCATTCTCTGAATCTTGCAGAAGAAACAGCGAACTGAGGAGGAGGAATTAGGTGCAATTGAATTGTACAAGATAAGCCACACAAACAAGGATGGTCTCATGAGCGACACAGCACATGACGCTTATGTAAGTACATGTATATGTTTGCAACTACATTTACTACAGTGTAACATAACTTATGTATTCATTAAAAATTGCACACTTTATTATTTTCTAATTAACATGCTAACACGGTGTTTTAATCCTACTGTAGGTGAAGATGGTTAACATGAAAATGGGGCCACACATGGAACATGAGCCTATCAAATCTGATCAACAGATTGTTGAACAAGTTATTAAGGAACATACTTCTTCGTGATCGAGTACCTTCCTATCAAGCATTGGAGTGTCAGCTAGCTCCAGGAGGACTTCCACTTCAAACGCACGGATTAAAGAGCTAGAAGCAAGGCTGGCAATTCAGGAGCAACAAGCTGTAGATGCAAGTGCAAAGTATCAAGAAGAGATGGAGAAGAGAATGCAAGCCCAGGAAGAGAAATTTCAGGAACTGGAAAGGAAGCAGGCAGAACAGCTTGAAGCTGCCAACAAGGCCAGCGAAGAGACTCGTCTTGCATTTGAAAAAAGGCAACAAGAAATGGATGCAATGCTTAGTTTCCTCTTAAGGACATCACAGCAGTCCCAGGGAAACTGATGATATACTGTCCATCAAAAAGAAATTGCTATAATAATTAATTGTCTATTTTTCCTACTTTTCGTGCAAATTTTTGTAACAAGATTATTGATTTGGGTTACAATATTTTGTGGTACCAATCCGAATTTATTGCCATATTATTTTGTTTTATATTATTCCATGCAATGCCCGTATTTTTTGTTTCCCCTATTTTTTATTTTTTTATTTTTAACGTGGCAATAGGTTATTACACAGAAAATGTAGTGTTGCGTCAAGTCTCAGTCGCCACGACTACCTGCTTTGTTCACATGTTGTGATTACTTGGCACCACGAACAAGGGTTTTGTTTAAATAGTTTTTCTCCACTAACATTCTGTCCGTTGTGAGACAGTGGCGCAACGAATGGTTTAGACTGTCTCTCTTGTTTGTACCTACTAATATTTAGGCCGTTGCGACTTCTATTTGGCGCCACCAAAATTATTTCTGTTGAAATAAAGTATCGCCACAGAATTTTGCATTGTCGCAGTAGTTTGTCGCTTCAACTAATTTGGCCGTCGCAATACTAGAAAATTCTTTTACCACGACTGAGTTGTTTGTGGCCATTCGTTTTTTCCACGCATATAAGGTTTGTTGTCATAGTTTCTTGCCACCAAAATAATTTCTGTTGAAATAAATTATGGCCACGGATTTTTTCATTGTCGCAGTAGTTTGTCGCTTCAACTAATTTGCCCGTCGTGATACCAGAAAATTCTTTTACCACGATTGAGTTGTTTGTGGCCATTCGTTTTTTCCACGCATATAAGATTTTTTGACATAGTTTCTTGCCACCAAAATAATTTGTGTTGAAATAAATTATGGCCACGGAATTTTCCATTGTCGCAGTAGTTTGTCGCTTCAACTAATTTGGCCGTCGCGATATCATCGATTTGACAATGACAAACAAATGTAATCTGTCACCAGAAAGTAATCTATGACGGAAATTCCATGACGAACCTAATGACGAACAAATTTTTTCATCCGAGAGTAATACATGAAAAATTTGGTATATTAGGTGACAAAAGTTGTTTGTCATTAAAAATAATATGTGGCGTAGTGTATGAACTGTGTCATTTGATTGTGTCATTTGATGTCTGCACTATGAACTATGTATGAACTGTTTGAGTTTTATCGTGACGTTTGATCGATCATATGCAAATAAATTTCATAAACCTTCTTTTTACTGGTTCGGATGCCGCTGGCGCATATTCTGTTTTACAGTTTTGGTTTACGGGCTCTGTTCTGCGCTTGCCAGTTTACGACCCGGATACGGGAGTTCGGTGAACTGAATTCGCCTTTTTCAGTTCGCATTTTTACGGGCTCTGCTAGAGATGCTCTAATAGAGCCTCATATTCCGCCATATTGTTAGTAGCTTCGAAGTGAATCTGCAGGACGTACTGCAGTTCTTCTCCGGTTGGTGACTTCAGGGTAACTCCAGCCCCCGAGCCCTGGTGTTGCTTGGATCCGTCAAAATGCATGACCCAGGCTTCTGGTTCCGGCACAGGTGTGCCCTCCAGCGCTTCAGTCCAATCCGCGATGAAATCCGCCAAAACTTGAGACTTCATCGCTGTTCTGGCTTCGTAGTTGATGTCAAATGCAGAAAGTTCAATGCCCCACTTTGCTACATGCCCTGTTGCGTCAGAGTAGTTAATGATGGTTGACAATGGAGCCTTGCTCACAAATGTCATAGGATGCTCCTGGAAGTAGTGCCTCAGCTTCCGGCTACCTAGGAACACACCATAGGCTAGCTTCTGAAAGTGAGGGTATCTTTCTTTGGATTCCGTTAGGACTTCGCTAATGTAGTAGACTGGCCTGAGTCCATATTCATGACCTTCTTCCTGTCGCTCCACCACAATTACTAGGCTAACGACCTTGTTGGAGGTTGCCAAATAGAGGAGCATAGGCTCTGATTCACTTGGAGCTGCCAAGATAGGTGGGGAGGAGAGTATGTCCTTCAACCCCTGAAGTGATGCGTCTGCTGCGTCATCCCAGACGAATTTGTCTGTTTTCTTCAGCAGTTTGTATAAGGGTAGCGCCTTCTCGCCAAGACAGCTAACAAATCAACTGATTGCTGCAACACAACCAATTAATTGTTGCACATCTTTGAGACAAGTTGGCCTCTTGATACTTAGGATAGCCTTGATCTTTTCCGGGTTAACCTCAATGCCTCTATGAGAGATAATGAAGCCAAGGAGTTTTCCGGCTGGCACGCCAAAGACGCACTTCAGCGGGTTCAACATCATCTTGTACCGTCGGAGATTTTCAAAGGTTTCCGTGAGGTCGCTGATCAAGTTGGATCCTTTCCGGGTCATGACCGCGATGTCGTCGACGTAGGCGTGCACATTCCGGCCAATTTGGTCCTTCAGGCAGCGCTGCATCGTACGTTGGTAGGTGGCACCTGCGTTTTTACAAGCCAAAGGGCATGGTAACATAGAAGTAAGTGCCAAAGGGTGTGATGAACGAGGTCGCCTTTTGGTCGGACTTCTTCATCCAGATCTGGTGATACCCGGAATATGTGTCAAGAAAACACAGAAGTTCCGCCCCCGCCGTCGAATCAATGACTAGGTCAATGCGCGGCAAGGGGAAAGGATCCTTCGGACAATGCTAGTTCAAGCCTTAGTAATCGATGCACATTCTTAGTATTTCAAAATTCTTTTTGGGTAGAAGGACGGGATTTGCGACCCAATCAGTATGGATAACTTCTACTACAAAACCTGCCTCTAGTAACTTTGCTAACTCCATTCCTATGGCGCGGCACTTCTTATCTCCAAAGCGTCGCATAGCTTGCTTCACCGGTTTTGCACCCGGATTTATGTTGAGGTAGTGCTCGGCGAGTTCCCTTGGTACTCTGGACATGTCAGAAGGTTCCCATGCGAAGATATCCATGTTAGCTTGGAGGAACTCGACGAGCGCGCCTTCCTATTTGGGTTCGAGGCCAGCTTTGACAGACACTTGTTTGGTGTTGTCGCCTTCTATGAGGTCCAACTTCTTGGTGTCTATGGCGGCCTTGAACGAGGTCTTCTGTTTGGAGATCTGCTTCTTGATGGTCTGCATCTCACTCGGATCCACCGCGGCTCTGTAGCCTTGTAGCTCCCCTCCAGATATCACATATTCTGCAAAGGCGGCTTCGCCCTCCTCGCAGTCCCTAGCTTTCTTGTAGTCTCCGGATACGGTGATCATACCGTTAGGACCCGAAATCTTGAGCTTATTGTAGATGTAGCATGCCCGTGCGCGGAAATTGTGGTAGGTGGGCCTGCCGAAGATTACGTGGTAGGAGCTCTTGAAGGGCACCACTTCGAACATGATCATTTCTTCGCGGAAATTATTAACATCGCCGAAGGCCACGGGAAGTTTGATGCTTCCCAAGGAGTTTGCCTTTTTACCCGGAACCACACCATGAAACTCAGTGGTGCTGTGCTTGAGTTGTTCCTTGGTAAGGTTCATCCTCTCTAGGGTCTCCAGGTACATGATGTTCAAGCTAGCTCCGCCGTCCATAAGGCACTGGGAGAAGTCATACCCGTCGATGCGAGGACTCACAACCAGGGCGTAGCATTCTTTGGGGATGAAGGCCGGGTGATCCGATCTGTCAAAAGTGGAGGGTTTTTCTGACCACTTGACGTACTGCGGCAGCCGGAACTGTGGCGTTCAAGAGCCGGAGGGCCGATTTCTTGGCCCGGACCGTTGGGGTTCCGAGGAAGGTGTGGTAGGCGCCAACATTCTTTTTTCCGAAGGGGTTGGATTTGTTAGCTGCGGAACCCTCTTTGGGATCCGGCGAAGCATCATCCTCGTCCATTGCCTCGGAACTATCCTCGTCCTTGTCTTTGTTCTTGCCCTTGCCTCCTTTGCCGCGTGGGTGGTGCTTCCGGGCTCGCTTGTATCATGCTTCCGGGTCAGTCTTGAGATCATTGACCCACTTGCAGTTGCGGTTGGTGTGAGAGGATTTGCTAGCAGCCGGATCTATGTGGGCTAGGCATGGCATATCCATGTACTCCTCGTACGTATGGGGAGCGCGGGTTCTGGCGACGGTTACTTCGTTAGCGCGCTGCTGGCCTCGGCCTGCTCCGCCACCACGTCTGTGGCCTCTTCCGCCTCCTTGACCTCCGCGTTGGAACGTCATGGCGACCATGTCGGATCCGCCGCCCTTTTGGTCGTCGGAGGGGTTCTTCCGCTTGTTGTTGTTGCTGCTGCCGCCATTGTCACGGTTCTTCTTTTGTTGGTGCAGGGGTATGGTTGTGGCTGCGAGGTCTCTGCCTACTTGTTCATCGGCGGCGGTGTGATTGCTGGCGATGTTGATCATGTCATCCAGAGTCAGCTTATTCTCATTGACCAAGCAAGTAAATTTGAGCCGCAATAGTCCTCCCCTCTGCAACCCTCCTATGAAGGCATGCATAGCTGTGCGATTATCCACATTCTCGCACTCGTTTCTGGTTGCTAACCATCGGGTGAGGAAGTTCCTTGATGTTTCACCCTTCTTATGGATACATGCCTGCAGATTGCTTGTCGTGGCAGGTCTCTTGTTGGTGCCCCTGAAGTGTTTCTCGAAGGCATTCTTCAGGTCGAACCAGCAAAAGATGGAGTTCTTATCGAGGTCACTGAGCCAAATACGAGCTGGACCAACAAGGTACAACTGGAGCATGCGGCAGGCTATGTTGGGGGTTCCTCCGGCGAAGCTTACTGCATTGTAGTAATCCTCGATCCAGGTATCCGGCCTTTCACTGCCATCATAATGCTTCAGGTTTCCGGGCAGCTTGAGGTTCAAGCTTCCTGGTTTTGGTTCCTCTCGAATCATCCTGCCAAAGCACTTTGGGCCAATGTAGTCGGATCTGTATTCATTGAGATGTTCCCGTGCATCACGCGGGCCGCCAGGGGACTTTGAGCGGGAGCGGGATCTCTGGCCTCCACCCCCGCCTCCACCTCCTCCACTGGGTGGTGGTGAGGGAGATCTGCGAGGGGGCCTGTAGGATTTCTTGCTTCCGCCTTCGGATTCCCTGCGTCCTTCCCGCGGCTGACTCCGACTTCGGTGGCTACCTTCTTCTTGGTGGCGGTCGCCTCCGTCGTTCTGGCTTTTGCGTGGCTCGGGCTCGCGTTATTCGTTCCGGCTCCTTTGAGGCTCGGGCTCGCGATCGTCGTTCCGGCTCTGGCGGGGCTCCGGCGTACGCTCCGTGTTCCTGTTCCTCCGAGGCGGCACATTATCGCGGATATTGATTCCACCGGGCCCATGGGGCCTGGTGTTTCCGGCTGGACTACGGCGGTGAGGTGGCGGGGGAGGACGCGGGATCCGTGGCGGAGGTGACGGATTTCAGTACTTGTATTTGCCAGCGTACATTGGGCCCTTTCCCTTTGCTGGGTCCGTCGGAGGTGTTTCCGAAGGCACCGGGATTGGGTTTGGATGTTCTTTGGTCTTTCTCCTGCACTCCGTGGATCCGGTGCGCGATTCATCATCACGATGCTAAGTGCCGGAGGCGTCCTTCTGCGCGGCGGACACACAGTGTTCCGGGTTGGATTCCAACCTGCGCGAAGTGTCTGCCTTGCTCTGTTGCTTCATTGCTGAGGCAACGAGCGTACAGACGTGGTTGATATCGATTTCCTCGTCCTTCTTGGCTAAGAGCTCCGCAGCCTTCTTCATGTTATCCTTTGGAGTTGTGAGCGGCTGCTGATCAGTGGGAGTTGCGAAGGTGATCTTGCGAGGGGCAATAGCTTCCCGCCTGATCCTATCTGCATCCTTCTGAGCCTCGCCCATCTTGGACTCCCAGTGCTTCCGGAGTTGCTTGGCCTTTTCCAGCGATTCTACAGCTTCACGCTCTCTTTTGAGGAAATTATTCATAACGCTTTCAGCCTCTTTTCTCTCCTCCAGCATCGCCATTGCGGTGTTTGAAAACCTCCTGGCAGTGGCCAGCATCTCCTGTCTTTTGGCTTCTAGAGCCTCCGGATCTGCGGCATCATCTAGAGTTATGGGTTTGTTGAGGATTTCCGAATGCGCGATGGCGTCTATGCCTGCTTGCTCAACTAGCTCTTCTGGGGACAGGTATTCTCCGCGCTCGCGAATACGTCCTTCTCCGAAGTCCGGCGCAGCACGACAATGTGGCGGAGTCTCCGAGTTGGACGGTCCCGAAAGATTGGGGTTAGTCGGAGTGGTCTCATCATCAGCATCCTGGTCCATCCCAGTTATGGTTGCAAGGACCTCTCTGGGCGGAGCGGATTCCGCCTCAGCTTTTTTCCCATCCTCGAGCTCCTTCGTCAAGCGATTGTACTCTTTTGTGTCCATCGAGGAGCCATCGTCGGAAGTTGGGCTTAGGTTGCCGAGAATTGATTCTTCTTTTTCTCTGGCATCCTCTTGCTGATCCGGTGCGTCGTTGTCTCCGATCTGATCTTGCTCCTGCTCTGGGGCGGATTGGGTGGGCTTTGAATTTTCCAGATCTAAGGCAGAATCTTCCTTAGGAAGTTCCTGCGACTCAGATCGGACCTTCGCGACTGCGTCCTGCTCAGCGGCGGTTGCGTCAGCGTGACTTACCAGGGCGTTTTCGTCGGAATCGACGGTCTCACCGATGAAGATGTGGATGCCGCCGATTGGGACGATGGAGAGCTTGATGGGGTTGGTTTTAGCCGGAATCCAGCACTCGTCCGGAGGGACGATCAGAAAGTTCCCGTCGTAAAGGACACGCCCCACAACGATGGATTCGTCGTAGCTTCCCATGGAGGAACCCTCTCGGTTCCGGCCTTCAGACGCCGCAGGCCCCACGGTGGGCGCCAACTATCGTTGCCTATTCGACGATGCCTCGGAGGAGGGATCCTCACGAGGGGGAGAAGAAGTAGGGGCCATAGGGCGGAGAGTCCTCGGGACGGTGGTACGCGATTTACCCAGCTTTGGAACACCTGCTCGGAGACAGGGCCTACTGCTGCTTGTCTGGAATTATCTGGGCGCTTTCGCGTTGTTACAATGATTTGTGGTTGTGTCTCCAGGACTCCCAGGATCCGGCTTATAAAGGCGCTCTGATCTAGGGTTTACGCGGAGAGTCCTAGCCGGAATACAAGTTGCATAACTACGGTACATTATATTGCCGTGTAGTCAAGGATCCGCCTTCCCTTACATATCGTACCGGATCCGGCTACCCCTAATGGGCCAGGCCGGACCCGACTCCCAGCGTCGGTTTGGTGGATCCGGCTCCTTGTTCCTGGGCTGGACTTCATCCATCTTGATCTACAACAACTGGGCTGCCCGATGGGCCTCATGCCACCATCACCGTCTATGGGCCACCCGGGCTTGCCCGGGTCTAGGCACTGTCGATGGTACACCCATGAAGTATACCCACAACAGTGGCCTTGATGTAGTGTCATCCATAGGACGGGCTACATTAACCTGGGTCCCACAGACATGCGTTCATGCACACCCCACCACCTCAATACATGAGACCACTGTGCAACAACAGTAGGGAACCAGCAATGACCACACCTTCGAGCAGTCCGCATCGACTGGTGCACTCACCGGCCTGTCGCTGACTGGCAGGGGCACCCTGGGCGGTGGACCGCGAACTCCGACGCCTCTATGCACCTCTCTATAAACAAAGGTAACCACGCTCCCTCTCGATCTGTTTTTAGTATGGCACCGGTTATTGTTGGAAAATGGAAGCACCCTTCCCATCTCTCATCTAGATCATTCCGCCTTTCAAACTTCTACCCATCCCCTCTATCTCCAAAATGTCCTAGTTGCACCAAACATTCTTCGATAACCTCCTTTATTTATGTACACCGTTTTACATCTGGCAATCAATTATCAATGGAGGTTGGTCCTTTTGGTGTCTCCCTGAAGATTGTTCGCACACATGCTCTTCTTCTCACATGCAATAGTGAAGGGTACCACTACCTGCTCTTCACATCGGCAGTTGTATCTTCATCCAACGCTTCTGGTGCCCTCTCCACTAAATCCTCCGATCTATGGAACTGTCGGCTTGGTCATCCCGACATCCTCATGACATTCAATAAAATTTCATGTTGCAATAACTTACCCGGCTTATGTCATGCTTGCCAACTAGGCAAGCACACTAGATTCCCTTATAATTTATCAATTAGTAATCATGACAGTTGTCTCCGGACGAACGTCGACTCCAGGCCCACCTTAAGCACGCCTATTTGGGTCTGGCCTCCCTTGAGCGCACGATGGCCCGCCAACAACGGGCTAAGATTGCTTGGCTAAGGTAGGGGACGCCAACATATCCTTCTTTCATCCGCACCCGGCATACATGCGCCAAAAGAACGTGATTCATAGCCTCAGGTGGATGGCGCGGTTATCTCTGACCATGCGGCCATGGCTGAAGCGACCTTTACACACTTTGAGGGTCTGCTTGGCACATCGGAACACCGTCTACACTCGCTGGACTTGGATTTTCTGGGCACCTACTCAGAGGAACTCTCCGAGCTTGAGGCTGCGTTTAGTGAGGAAGAGATTTGGGAGGTGGTTAGGCGCGCCCGCCAGGTAAAGCTCCAGGGCCCGAGGGATTCACGGCCGATTTCCTACAAAAGTGTTGGGGGTGGTAAAGGGTGACTTCATGGCAGCCTTCGAAAAGCTATTCACGATGTGTGGGCGCAAATTTCAAGGCCTGAATTAGGCATTGATGATCCTGCTGGCTAAGCGCCTGGATGCGGCAGCGCTGGGTGATTATTGGCTGATCAGTCTTATCCACATTTTCGCCAAGCTGGTGGCTAAGACATTGGCTTCTCGGCTGGATCCCAGGATGGAGTCGTTGGTGGATCGTAACCATTGCACGTTCATTCGCAAGCGGTGCATCCATGACAACTTTATCTTGGTCTAGTAGACTGCTAGATTCCTACACCAGGGGACGGATCCGCGGGTGATGCTCGAGCTGGACATAGCTCGCACGTTTGACTCCGTATCTTGGGGGTTCCTCATGGAGGTCCTCCGCAAGACCAGGATTGGTCCAAGGTTCAGCGAGCTTGTGTCCATCCTGCTATCCACGTCGAGTACCAGGGTGTTACTCAATGGCAAGCCATGCCCCCATCTGGCATCAGAGAGGCTTGAGACAAGGTGACCCCTTGTCGCCATCGTTGTTCGTATTGATGATGAACTCGCTTAACATGTTGCTAGCCAAGGCCATTGAGTTGGTGACGTCGGTGTCGGTTTATGCAGACAATGTGGTTATCTTCTGCCACCCAGATGAGACAGAGTTGCGCGCTTTCCGTGACATTATGGAGCTCTTTGGGCAGGCATCAGGATTGCGCACCAACTTCGCCAAATGCTCGGTGTCCCCCATCGCCTGTTCGGATGAGGAGGCCACTGCCGCCACTGGGCTGATGGAGTGCTAGATGGCTGTTGACTGCCAAAACCCACCGGCGGGCAGCGGCCTTGTCAACACTGTAGAGCCGGGGGGAGCCTAGAGCTGCGGCTGGCTGAGACCCCTCCGAGCGACGGCCCGCAATGCTCTTCTGGGTCACACGCGGCGTTGCGAAGTGCAAGGGCGTGCCACCTGACCTATACCTGGTCGGGAAGGTGATGAGATTGCCTCGCTTAGTTTCTGCGGGGCATACATGTAAACATTAAATACGAGCCTCGATCGGCTCTCGGGTTATCTCGTGAATCGGCTCAAAGAGCCGATCCACCCATGATCCGTACGGGGTGCACGAATACTTGGCGGTCCTGCTTGATCAAGATGAAGCTAATGAGATCTACGACGATTTAGGGTTTTCACCGCATAACCGGATCATCCTACTCCGAGGTTGGGCCTTGCGGCCACGCACGGTGCTCGTAAGCCGATCCTAAACAAGGCCGGAAAACCAACATGAAGTTGATCCTAGGAACATCCCGTTTAGGACTTGCGAACGCCACCCTACGTGCCACTGGATCCTCCCCCATTGTAAGGCCAAACTATTGCAGATATTAAACTAATCCTTGTAGAACAAGGAGCAATCGTAACGGATCAGATCTACTAAATAATGATCAAGCGGGTGCCGCCCCCACACCTGAGATAGGCGTGAGGACGGCTAGATATGCAAGGGTTGCACTACGTAAGCATGCTTAAACGAAGAACAATGCTAACCCTAACACATCTAATGATAACTACGTTGCTCGCCATCAAAAGCGCTTCGATACGAGCAACGCATGAACAACGTGGGCTTGTGCTGCCTAGATCGCAAGATGCGATCTAGGCAGCATGTCGCTTACCCGATAGAAACCCTCGAGATGAAGGAGTTGGCGATGCGCCGAGATTGGTTTGTTTTTGGGGTTGAACGTGAGTTGTTGTTTATTCCATAAACCCTAGGTACATATTTATAGTCCAGTGGACTCTCTAATGCGGGCGTGCACCAAACCGTGCACGAATAAGACTCTATCTCTAAACTAAAATACGATCTAATATGTTACGTATACACGGGCAATTAAGCCCAACTTGGTATAAAAGGCCGATCCACATACTTCTTCTATATATTTCTTCACATCCATCTTCGATCGCGGCCCACCTCTGACTTGGTCAAATTCCGGTGATAACACATGCCCCCCTGGTTTTGGAAATATTATTTCCAAAATCATCATGCTCTTCTCTCGTCGGGTCATGTCGTGGCATCACCGTTGCAGTACTTGTCATCATTATGCCCTGTCTTCTCAGCTTCTCTGCAAAATTCGATAGCCCTGGCGTCATCTCCTCGGGAACTTATACATTAAATTCTCACCAGTCTTCTCGTTATTTAACTGTGCCGATTGATTAGCTTTCTTCATCTCCTTCCTCTGTTCCAACCATCGGCACCCCAAAAAACCCTTCTGCGCACCATGTCTTCTTCCTCCTCTGCCTCGTCGGGACTTTCCTTTGAATCATCTTCCCCGAACCGATGCCAGCACCGAGCCCACAAGAGGCCCATGCGGCCAACATCCGCCGTGCCATTGAAGCCGGGGAGGAGTCAGACCATGACTTCTCCATCTGGTCCGAGGACGACCAGTCCTCGACGGACGGGGAGAGCGACCTCCGTTTCCTCGCCGGCGGGGAATCGGAGGAGGAGAGCGACGATGATCGCTTCTCCTGGGACGACTTCACCTCCTCCGAGGGGGTGGTGGAGGAAGAAGAGGAGGAGGAGGACGATGACGACGACTCCCTCGAGGGCTACCCACCAGCAAAGCGCCTTCGCATGTGGTGGGACGACGACAGCAGCGATGATGAAGACGGGGATGAAGCCCCCGTGGAGGGCTACGGGAGTAGCGACGAGGAGCCCATCGGCAGCAGTGCCGATGAGAGCTCTGAGGATGACGACGAGGGCAGTGACGGCCCGTAGATAGGACCCCTAACATAGGGTCAGTAGTAGCAGATTTGGGCAATGTATCCCCTAGTATTTCCTTTTGAGGGCAATTAGCTCTTTATGTAAGAAATCTCGCCTATCAATGAAGAACTGTTCCCCAATTCGAGTTTGCCGATTTCTTCTGAGTTTGATTGAGCCGATTTGCCTCTCCTACTGACCTTGCCGATTTGCCCTCTCCGCCAATGTGTAATGAGCCGACAACAACGCATCGGTCCTTCGACATTCATCCTTCCATTCTTCAACTCCTTAGCGAGCGTTCATCGCTTCGTGAAGAAGGTTGCAACGAGGATCAGCCGATGGTACTTCAATCGGCCTTTTAATGGAGCACCTACCAGGCCTGTTGCCCCCCGAGTCTCAGCCAAGGTAAAACAGAGACGAGGATACACAAAAGAGCTGCATAGACCTAGGCTTGATCGTGTATGGGGAAGTTCCTTATGCAGCACCAGCCGATTTGAACACAAATCGGCTTCTCCGAGCGGAAAGCCTTAAGGTGAGCTGCCCCCCGAGCTTCTTTTAGTTCTTGCTGGCTAGATCGGCTTCTTTCCTTTGATGGATCTAATGTCATCCATCCTTGACCTGATCCGTCCGCCCATGCTGCTTCTGATATTGTTCTTGAAGAAATTTCCCTTGAGTCGATGGCCATGCATCGGCTTTCATGCCCTTAAGTCGATGCCTGCTGCATCGGCTGTGCTCGAAAAATTTCGAATTTTCACTTTTATTATGGCCGATCTGTGCATCGGCCCCCATATTTCAATACCCATCAACAAAAGATGAGATGCTTCTGTTGCAATATCCTCGTACTTTCATATACCTGGGTGCCCCCCCGAGCCGATTCTGTCAAGAAAATTGATGGTATCGGCTCTGTTGGATAACATGTTGAACCCAGGTAGACAGGTAGGTGAGGATAATTTTGGCCGATTGCTGGAATCGGCCTCCACGTTGCTTGCTCGTTGAAGGTTTTGTAAGTTCCCTTCGTAAAATTTTTTGGGGCCGATCACAAGGATCAGCCTCTCCTGGTTTGCCCATTGGTTTGATCTTGCTACTTGGTCAGGCTGGATGAAACCAACCCAACCTCTGACTTGATGCGCCCGCCGTCGTCCACCTTGAGTGCTCCGTAGAGTCGTGGAGCGCTACGCTCCGTCGGCAAGACGAGTACCATGTTTGTGCCGGCCGATGTCTCATCATCGGCTTTCCTCGTTTAGGGTGCCACTCCATTTTCCGTGGACGACCCTCTTCATCCAGGGTTCGCTGAACCTTTGCGGCCGGATCGGGCCGTGCCTTTCTTAGCGTATGCAGGTACAACCTTTCGGCTTCCTCCGGGCCGCGCAATCGCTGAACCCCGCACTTTTGGGAACGGCTGAGTCCGTCGGGGCACCACCTTGGCCGGTGGTACCTGTCTTCTTCCACTTCTCCCTCGTCTTCTCGAATCTTCAAGATCTGCCCAACGAGGTGACTCGGCGCGTTTGCTTTGTGGCGGGAGAGGCCCTAAGCGCTCGAACACGGACACGTTGGCTGCCTCCTTCTTTTCCGATTGCATTCTGGGCAATTGCCGATTGTGGGCAATCGGCTCATTCCCGAATCCCAACAAGTGTCCGAAGAAGGGGCAGTCCCGATGTCCGGTGTTGTCATCTTGCTCCCTGGATGCTTCCGTGGCACAGCGCTCGTGCTCCTCCTCATCGCGATTCTGCCGACGATGTCTTCTGGCTTCTCTAGCCAAACGATCTTCTCTATCATCGTAATTGGGTCGCCGGCGTTGGTCATACTGGCTAACATATTTGTTGAGGATGTGTTATCACCATATTTTAGACAAATCCAGAGGTGGGCCGGGCTTGGAAGATTACATGAGGAGGAATCCTGAAGCGGCCTGACACGAAGGGATTGGGCTGATTTGCCCGTGTATCTTTATGGTAGATTGTATGTTAGATTAAAAGTTAGAGTTTGTCTCGTGCACGGTTTAGTGCACGCCCACATTAGAAAGTCCCTGGACTATAAATATGTACCTAGGGTTTATGGAATAAACAACAACTCACGTTCAACCCCAAAAACAAACCAATCTCGGCGCATCGCCAACTCCTTCATCTCGAGGGTTTCTATCGGGTAAGCGACATGCTGCCTAGATCGCATCTTGCGATCTAGGCAGCACAAGCCCCACGTTGTTCATGCGTTGCTCGTATCGAAGCGCTTTTGATGGCGAGCAACGTAGTTATCATTAGATGTGTTAGGGTTAGCATTGTTCTTCGTTTAAGCATGCTTACGTAGTGCAACCCTTGCATATCTAGCCGTCCTCACGCCTATCTCGGGTGTGGGGGCGGCACCCGCTTGATCATTATTTAGTAGATCTGATCCGTTACGATTGCTCCTTGTTCTACAAGGATTAGTTTAATATCTGCAATAGTTTGGCCTTACAATGGGGGGGAGGATCCAGTGGCACGTAGGGTGGCGTTCGCAAGTCCTAAACGGGATGTTCCTAGAATCAACTTCATGTTGGTTTTCTGGCCTTGTTTAGGATCGGCTTACGGGCACCGTGCGTGGCCGCAAGGCCCAACCTGGAGTAGGATGATCCGGTTATGCGGTGAAAACCCTAAATCGTCGTAGATCTCATTAGCTTCATCTTGATCAAGCAGGTCCACCAAGTATTCGTGCACCCCGTACGGATCATGGGTGGATCGGCTCTTTGAGCCGATTCACGGATAACCTGAGAGCCGATCGAGGCTCGTATTTAACGTTTACATGTATGCCCTCGCAGGAAACTAAGCGAGGCAACCTCATCACCTTCCTGACCAGGTATAGGTCAGGTGGCACGCCCTTGCACTTCGCAACGCCGCGTGTGACCAGAAGAGCATTGCGGGCCGTCGCTCGGAGGGGTCTCAGCCAGCCGCAGCCCGGTCATACATGTGACCCCTCCGAGCGACGGCCCGCAATGCTCTTCTGGTCACACGCGGCGTTGCGAAGTGCAAGGGCGTGCCACCTGACCTATACCTGGTCAGGAAGGTGATGAGATTGCCTCGCTTAGTTTCCTGCAGGGCATACATGTAAACATTAAATACGAGCCTCGATCGGCTCTCAGGTTATCCTGTGAATCGGCTCAAAGAGCTGATCCACCCATGATCCGTACGGGGTGCACGAATACTTGGCGGTCCTGCTTGATCAAGATGAAGCTAATGAGATCTACGACGATTTAGGGTTTTCACCGCATAACCGGATCATCCTACTCCAGGTTGGGCCTTGCGGCCACGCACGGTGCTCGTAAGCCGATCCTAAACAAGGCCAGAAAACCAACATGAAGTTGATCCTAGGAACATCCCGTTTAGGACTTGCGAACGCCACCCTACGTGCCACCGGATCCTCCCCCCATTGTAAGGCCAAACTATTGCGGATATTAAACTAATCCTTGTAGAACAAGGAGCAATCGTAACGGATCAGATCTACTAAATAATGATCAAGCGGGGTGCCGCCCCCACACCCGAGATAGGCGTGAGGACGGCTAGATATGCAAGGGTTGCACTACGTAAGCATGCTTAAACGAAGAACAATGCTAACCCTAACACATCTAATGATAACTACGTTGCTCGCCATCAAAAGCGCTTCGATGACGAGCAACGCATGAACAACGTGGAGCTTGTGCTGCCTAGATCGCAAGATGCGATCTAGGCAGCATGTCGCTTACCTGATAGAAACCCTCGAGATGAAGGAGTTGGCGATGCGCCGAGATTGGTTTGTTTTTGGGGTTGAACGTGAGTTGTTGTTTATTCCATAAACCCTAGGTACATATTTATAGTCCAGCGGACTCTCTAATGCGGGCGTGCACCAAACCGTGCACGAATAAGACTCTATCTCTAAACTAAAATACGATCTAATATGTTACGTATACACGGGCAATTAAGCCCAACTTGGTATAAAAGGCCGATCCACATACTTCTTCTATATATTTCTTCACATCCATCTCTGATCGCGGCCCACCTCTGACTTGGTCAAATTCCGGTGATAACAATGGCGCAGTTCCCGGTGAAGTACCTTGGCATTCCACTTTCTATCAAGAGGCTTTCGACCGCGTCTTTCCAGCCCCTGGTGGACCGGATAGCTGACAAACTCCCCACCCGGCAGGCATCCATGATGCCTAGGACAGGGCGTTTGGTGTTGATCCGCGCGGTACTCGCAGCAATCCCGCTGCACCAGCTGATGGTACTAGGTCTTGATAAGAAGACGCTGAAGCAGGTTAACAAGATCCTGCGCGGGTTTCTCTCGGCTGGCAGGGCAGACGCCAACCGTGTCAACTGGTCCAGGGCGTGCTGCCCGCTGTGGCTCGGGGGCCTGGGGATCCCCGATTTGGCGCGCACCGCGATCAATTTGAGGGTGCGCTGGATTTGGAGGATGTGTACAGACCCCATGCGACCTTTCCGCGGGCTCGATATACATTCCTCGAAGGTGGATTTGGATGTCTTTGCGGCCTCAACCTCGATGGAGGTCGGCAATGGGGAATCCGTCCTCTTCTGGGAGGACAAATGGCTGGATGGCAAGTCAGTCAAGGAGATGGCGCATGAGGTATACGCGTTGGTACCTAAACGTCGCAGGAAGGCGCGTACTGTATGTGAAGCGCTGATAGAACATGCTTGGGTCCCTGACATTGCTGGGGCGCCGAGCGCCCTCGCACTCTGGCAATACGTGCAGCTATGGGGTAGACTCAGGGGCATGCAGCTATCGACGGACCAGGATAGGATGGCTTGGCGCTGGACGACGGATGGCCAATACACATCTCATTCCTGTTATGACACATTCTTCCAGGGGGCCATCATCTCAGGATCTTGGAGACTGAATTAGAAATACTGGGCGCCGCCGAGGTGAAGTTCTTTATATGGCTGACCTGCCTTGATAGGTGTTCGATGGGCGAGAGGCTGGCGCGGTGTGGTTTATCGCATGCGCCTAGATGCCCGCCCTGCAACCAATCAGTGGAGACCATGACGCACTTACTCACTGGGTGCTCTTTCTCCAGGACGTTCTGGTATGAGGTCCTCTCGTGGATCCGATCCACCTCAGGTCCTCCCATGGTTGATGGTGACTTCGCGGAGTGGTGATCGCTAGTGGTGCGGACCGCCCCTCGCTAGCTGCGCAAAGGCACTTCGTCGATAATCATGCTTACAATGTGATGGATTTGGAAACATCGGAATGTTGCTATCTTCGACAACGTGCAACCTTCGGTGGCGTCCCTATTCAACGACATTAGGTCCGAGGCACGACAATGGGCGGACGCGGGAGCCCGGGGTGTCTGCCAGCTACTCCCCTAGATTAGCTTTGTTTTTCTCTGGTCGAGTTGTAAGGTGAGGTGGTTGTCCTCTCGGGGACTTGTACATATAACCTTCTTTTTTATCAAAGCATTGAAACACAATGCTTTTTCTTTTTGCGATATTTACTTTGATACATGGCTATTTATGGACATCACCTTTATTAGTGTGTCTAGTTTCAAATATTATTTGCTCATCATAGATGTTCTTTCACACTTTATGTGGATCTATTCCATAGACTAAAATCTAGTGTGCACTCTATATAGTCAAATTTTCGTGTTGTTGTTCATACACATTTTCACACCACCATTGGGACAATCCAATGTGATAACTGAAAAGAGTTTGACAATACCAAAAATCGCCATTACCTCTCTCCCTTTGGTTCAATCATGTGTTTCTTGGGCGTGTACACCTCTGCCCAAAATGAAAAAGGTGAGTATGCCATCAGAACCACTAAGTACGTTCTTCGTACCATTCCCCTTCGGGCCTACATCCTCCCAATTATTAGGCTGAGGCTCTCCATACCACAACCCATGTTCTCAACCTGCACCCAACTGAACCCCTAAATCTTAGGATGCCCCATGAACCCTTTTTCTTCCAAAAATCTATCTATGATCACCTACGTGTCTACGAGTGTCTTTGTTACCCAAATTTCATGGATACGACTCCCCACAAGATTGTGCCACGATCTCTCCCTTACGATATCATCGGATAAGCAACCGAGCGTAAGGGGTGCTGTTCTTGGATGGCACCACAAGACGGGTCACAATGGTAACTTTCCCTTTTCTCATGATCTTTCACTGCCCCACAAGACTACGTCTTCGATCACAATGAAAACCCAAACCCATCGATCACCTACTAACCCTCTACCAGACCGGGTCACCTCATTTTTCCATGGTAGACGACTCTGCCACATCAGGTTGTCGCGTAGTGAATTCCTCTGCCGCGACAGAGAATTCATGCCGCACGCCACCAGCTTACACTCCCTCTCGACCCAAGCCACCTACATCCGACCCCACTCCACTCGCTACCTTGCGAAAATCTACGCCACACCATGCGCCTAGCAAACCCCAACCTTGATGACCTACCCATCCTGTCTAGTTGCCTATGCACACGATGACTACTCGTGCCAAAATAGAATTTTCTAGCCTCACTCCCTGTTTAATTTCGGAATCATTTCTCCTCTCTCGCCCATTTCGATAAATTGCTGATAAATTCTTGCTGGCCCAAATTGGTCCTAGGCCATGCGTGCTAATTTTTTTCAGATCGTCTTGACAACTGCATCTGACCACTCATTCCTAATCCCATTGGCACTAATGTTTTCTCAATAAAATGGGTCTATCATCACAAGTTTCACTCTGGTCCCTTGCTCGCTACAAAACCCGTTGGGTTCTCCCGTTGGTTTTGTCAAAATCATCGGATTAACTACGACATAACCTAATCTCCCGTACTTAAACCTATCACCGTTCAAATTATCCTTTACATGTTGTTTCCTCTGACTGGCCTATACCGCAATTACACGTTGAAATCACTTTTTTTCACGGTCACATCTCTGAAACCATTTACTGCCAGCAGCCAAAATGTTTTGAAGAGACCTCCCATCCTGATCATGTCTATCTCCTATGCAAATCTCTCGATCTATGGCTTGAAACAAGCTCCACGAGCTTGGTTTAGTTGCTTCGCATGCTCATTTGCTCTATCGGTTTGTCTCCTCTAAATCACACACCTCTCTTTTCATCTTCCATCGACATGGCTTATCTTCTTATCTATGTACACGACATTATCTTAACATCATCCTTTGATACTTTCTTGGATAAAATCATATCATTCTTAGCGCTCAATTCTCCATTACTGATCTTGGTTTTCTTAGTCATTTTTAGGAATTTCTGTTTGAAAGGACGAGATGTCGCCTAGAGGGGGGGTGAATAGGCGTTTAAAAACTCTTGCAGATTTGGCTTGTAAGAATGCGGAATTAAACTAACGTTTAGTTTATAAGCACAACTCCTAAATATGCTAGGCTAAACTAAGTGCAACAATAACAACTAGAGCTAAGCAAGATAGGCACAAGATATATGAAGCACAAGTGATAGCAAGGTATATGTACTTCAAGCACGATGGCTATCACAAGGAAAGTAAGCTCGGGTATAGAAATAACCGAGGCACGCGGAGACGAGGATGTATTCCCGTGTTCCCTTCCTTTGCAAGAAGGTACGTCACGTTTGGAGGAGTGGAGGTCCCACGAAGGATTCCCCAACGCCACGAAGGCTCACCCTATTCTCTGAGCCACACCCACGAATGATAATGGCCCTTTCCTTATTGTTAGCTTTTCCTCCACTCCGGAGATGGCAAGCTCCACAACCACTTCACAAGCTCCACGAAGGAGAAGCTCGGGCCTCTCCACAATCTTCCTTGAAGAGATCACCGGAGCACCAACCGCCAAGCCAACTAGGAGGTCTCCCTCCAAGAGTAACAAGCTCACGGTCTCTCACTCGAACTAATCGTGGTGGAGAGCTCAATACTATGCAATGATGCAAAGCAAGAACACTAGAGGTGTTCAAATCCTTCACACTCAAATCCCACCAAAGAAACAAATGCTAGGATGAGATTGGAGAGGAAGAACAAAGGAGGAAATCAACAAATGACTCCAAGATCTAGATCCCAAGAGTTCCCCTCACTTAGAGGAGAAATGGATTGGTGGAGGTTGTAGATCTAGATCTCCTCTCTTAGATCCCTCAAGAATGAGCAAGAATCATGGGAGGGAAGGGAGAGGAAGCAAGCTCAAGAGGTTCAACAATGGTGGTCAAAAACATGCTCAAGAACCCTAGATAACTGTTGGGGAAGAAGCCCCTTTTATAGCCCAAGGGAAGATATAACCGTTGGGGCAGATCTGCGAGATTTTCGTGCAGCCTGGTCTCAACCGGGCCAAAAGCCTGAGACCGGGACGCCTGGCGTAGGAGCTGATCCGACCGGGCCAGAGACCGGGCCACACACCGGGCCATAGACCGGGCCGCCTGGTGAGAGGGATGGTCCGACCGGGCCAGGCACCGGGACGCCTGGCGTGAGAGCCGGTCAGACCGGGCCACAGACCGGACCCGGCCGGTCCAAAACGGGCCTGTGACCGGGCCATGACCGGGACACTTCTGTGTCTTACAGTAATGGCCCCGGTTGGCACCAGTCCAGGGGCCGGTTTGAACCGGGCCATCCGGTGGGACGGCCGGTCACGCCGGGCGAGAAACCTGGCCAGCAGGAAAACATGTTATACAAAAACCATGATAACTTTTGCGTCCAGACTCCGATTTCGATGATCTTGGGCTTGTTGGAATCAGAACAACAAGCCCTACAAGTTTATGCATAGAAACATCATTGTCCATCCACGGAGTAAAAGCCATGAGATGAATGTTTTGACCTATCTATAAAAGAGACACCGGTAAAACCTCCAAGCTCGAAAACGCAATAGAAGATGCATACGAATTCCGTTTTCGATGAACTTGGGATTGTTGTAAAGCTAGCAACAAGCTCAACAACCTCACAAAGAGAAACACCAAAGCAATAGGGATATGCAAAGTATGCAAAGGATTGAGCTCCCTAAGACGATGCGATCAAGTTACCCAACCGAAAGCCCCTCTTGATAGTGCGGCTATCTATCCTATAATCCGGTCTCCCAACAACCATCTTGAGACCAGTAAAAGGAAAACATAGCAAGGCCATACCTTTGCCTTGCGCATCCCGCTTGATCTTGATGATAGCTTTTCAAGCTCCACTCAAGCCGGAATACCTCACTTGATCATTGTTGCTTCGTGAAGACTCTCAATTGCTCCCCCATACATCATGATGGGATAGCTCCATTGATGCACATCTTCACATGTCCATTATCACCAAATGGACGGCAAGCTTCAAGCATGTGATCCACTTGAGATGCTCATCTTGAACTTGCCCAACTCAACCTTGATGACGATCACCACTTGCCGTCATCCTCTCATGGGCTATATGAGATCTCACTTTTGATGCATGCCCATGGAAAGATACCTAACCCACATAGACAACACAAGGGTACATATATGATGGGTTAGTTCATGAAGCATAATTGACAAGGCTTACCATACCACGTGACTTCACGTGGCACATTCTTCATGCTTCATGTGTTGACCAAACTTGAATCTATTCTTCACTCTTTGTATTGGTAAACCTTGTATCTTCTCATGCTCTATCATACTATCTTGAGGTGTATAAAGAATTCTTCATTTGTTTGCATGCTCTAAATCTTAGTCAACCATAGATCAACTTATGAGACTACCATGACATCGACTTAGAGCCATAACTTGAATTCTTCACTTGGAATCAAGCTCTCAAGATCTTGACCATTCACTGCTTATCACATAAGCTAGAGCATGGCTAATATTGAGTTCCACATAAGAACTCTATCTTCATTTCTTCTTCTTGATCATATCACATATATATCTTCAAATCGATGATCTTGATGCCAATACACAAGATATATCTTTATCTTCATGGCATCCATACTTGAATCCAACACATGGAATACAAGTAGTACCTATGGAATATTCCTTCATATAAACTCAATGAAAACATTAGTCCATAGGGGTTGTCATTAATTACCAAAACCACACATAGGGGCAATATACCCTTACACTGTTGCACGCACCTCACCATGTCTCCATCATTCCCAGCGTCGGTACTCTCTTTATCTAATTCAACGTGACGGTATGCATGATTGCAACCCATTTAAAACCCCAATTGACCCCGGTGCTGAAGTTTTCCTTCAAGACAGCTATCTCCTTGAATATCCCACACATTATCGCAGTCTTACCGGCACTCTCCAACATCTCACACTAACTCGTCCCAGGACCTATGCTGTTCAAAAAGCCTGCTTACTCATGCATGCCCCCTCGCACATCTCACCTCAATCATGTCAAAAGATTTATTCGCTAGACACATCACTCCTTCATCTACTTCTTTGATAGCTTATCTTGACGACGATTGGGCTGGTTGTCTTGACAGTCGCCGTTCCACTTCTGGTTCTTGTGTCTTCTCGTGGATAACCTTATTTTATGGTCTTCCAAACACCAACTAAGTCAAGTGTCGAAGTAGAGTAATGTGCGGTTGCACATGTAGTCATCGAGAGCTGGTGGATTCATCACCTATTGCAGGAGTTGCATCATCCTATGTCCCCTGCTGTGTGTCGTGATAACCTTTCTGCTGTGTACTTATTTGTTAGTCCTATGCAGCATCAGCGTACGAACACATCGAGATTAACATACACTTTGCTCTTGACAAGGTTTAGGTTGGCACGGTCTAGGTTCTACACATCCCCACTGCGCCTTTGTCGAGTTTCGTTCTAGTCTCACCGTCCAAAAGCCTCCCATGTTTTCACCTGCTTGGAGGGAGGGGGTGTTTGACTGAAGAACGGTTCAGAAGGAAGACCACTGCCTCTCCTCTATCCATGCAGCGCATGCAACACATGATCGACGTGCTCCCCGTCTAGCTAGGATCTGTGACAACATTCAATTAGAATGTGTGCGTGTGTGCGCGCCTCTCTCCTCCTGTCCCATTTACCTCTCTATAAGTAGCTGTTCACAGGACTAATTAATACAATGCAGTCCCAGCGCAGTTCATGCACATTAAATCTAATCTTACACTCTCGGACTCGGTAGTGGTTTTTTTGTTGTAGCTGCTTTGTCTCGTTTAAATTCCAAAAGCCGAGAATAGAAAAATAAGTGGTTTCTTGACTGGATTTTGCTATGAATCATGATTTATGAAAGGAAAATGATTTGGCATACTCCACTTGATTCTTAAACTACATAGTGCAAATATTTTGTCTACCTTCTGATTCTCGCTACTGTATTGTGGAGCACATTCTAAAATGAGATCTGTACCTCGATACTTTTCATGAATGAATTAACTGTTGTTGCGCATCTATGTTTTTCTCAACTGAAACAATATTTATATGCTGTTTCAGTGCAAGCCTTTAGAACATGGCTCGGTTGACAATTTCGATTGCGGCGTCGAGACAGCGGCCGGGTGCGTACCATCGACCCCTTCTATGCCTGGGCTGGAGGCCACACGTCCTTGCCAGTAACCTTGACATATCTAATCCATCCTCATGCATGTATAAGGTAGCTCCTTCACCTCCGTTCTTTCATTTCTGTATGCAATAAACTCTTTGGTTCATGCTCCGTTCTTTCCAAGATCGACATGAGGATGGACTTAGTTGGTTATAATGATTTGGTTCTATTTGCCAGCTGCAGTCATAGACACTGCTTGTGTTCTCAAGTGAATTCTCTATTTTCTATGTCCTTAAGTTTCAGTTATGTTCTGTATGTTAAACTGTATATAGGCTGTCCTGTATTTGTACCTCCTGTATGTACGTAACCGAACTCCCCTCGTATGTGAGGTGGAGTGGTGGACTTCCCTGTAATGTCTGGCATATATAAAGCACCCGGCAGCCCTGATTAGGGTTACGCCTTTCCAATACTTTGATATGGTATCAGAGCACGGGTCTTCCTAAACACATCTAAAGTCGCCGCCGTCGAAACCCTAGAGCATCGCGACGCGAGCCGGTACATCGCCGATCTGCAGGCATGACGCTCGGGGCATCATCATCATCGTCCTCGATGCCTGCTGGAAGCCCGCTGACTGCCATTGTCACCGAGAAACTAAATCGGGACAATTTCCTCCCGTGGCAAGCACAGGTGATGCCGGACATCCGTGGAGCCCAGCTGTACGGGTTCCTGGACGGATCTACGCCAGCGCCGGAGAAGGTGCTGAAGACCACAGACGCATCTGGGAAGGAAGTGACACTTCCAAACCCAGGGTACTCTAGATGGATCTCCCTTGATCAATCCATGCTGGGCTACCTGGTCCGCAACAAGTCCAGAGAGGTTCTAACCCAGATGGTTGGTCTGACGACTGCGGAGGAGGTCTGGAAGGTTGTCCTCGAGATGTTCTCGTCGCAATCCAAAGCTCACGTGGTGCACCTTCGCACCCAGCTGAACCAGACACGCAAGGAGAACAAGACGACAACCGTTTACTTCAATCAAATCAAGACCTTGGCAGATGAGATGGCCGCTGCAGGCAAGCCTCTCGACAATGATGATGTGATATCGTACGTACTTGTTGGGCTACAAGATGAAACCTACAATGGATTTGTTGCTGCCATTACAACCTTGATTAAGGCGGAGAAATTTACTAGCCTCAGTGATTTGTATGCTCAGTTGATTTCCTATGAAGCACGTCTGGAGGATCAAAACCCTACTGGAGACTCGTCTGTCAATGCTGCAACTCGTGGTGGATGGTCTGGTGGCTATCGAGGTGGACGAGGTGGAGGACGTGGTAACTACCAGGATCAACGGTATGAGCAGCAGCGTGGTTACCAGGACCAGCGTGGATGCTATGATCAGCGTGGTGGTGGCTACGATCACCACGGTTATGATCAGCGTGGTTTCAACCCACGCGGTGGAGGCAATGGTGGCCGCAACCCTGGAGGCTACCGTCAGTACAATGGTGATGGGTCACGCCCAACTTGCCAAGTTTGCGGCAAGGAGGGGCACATTGCTCTCAATTGCTGGAAGAGGTTTCAGAAGAACTACCGTGGCCCTGAAAAATCAGCTGGTGCAGCAGTTGGACCATATGGATCATATGGAGTAGATACCAACTGGTATTCTGATTCTGGAGCCACAGACCATATTACAGGAGAGCTGGACAAGCTTCATGTGAGGGATCGATACAATGGCAATGAACAAATTCACACAGCCAATGGTACATGTATGGATATACATCATGTTGGTAGTTTTGTAATACATACCCCTCATCATGAATTACATCTTAAAAACATTCTCCATGTTCCAACAGCCACAAAAAGCCTTTTATCTACTAGTCGCCTAACTCATGATAATCACGCATTTGTTGAATATTGGCCTAACTCTTTCTTTGTTAAGGATCAGGACACGAGGGAGGTTCTGCTCCAAGGTAGATGCGTTGATGGCCTATACCCTCTACCACCTTCATCCATCACCTCCCTTGGTCGACAAGCTCATGGGGCCTCCAAGTCTTCATCATCACTTTGGCATAGGCGTCTAGGACATCCGTCTTCAGTTGTGGTTCATCAAGTTCTTCGTGATAATAATATTTCGTTTAGTGAGTCAAATAAGGAGTCTGTTTGTGATGCTTGTCAAATGGCCAAGAGCCATCAGTTACCTTATCCAAAGTCTTCTAGTGTATCCACATCACCTCTTGAACTTGTGTTTTCTGATGTATGGGGGCCTGCCTCTGAATCTTTTGGTCGTTTTCAAGTATTATTTGAGTTTTATTGATGATTATAGCAAATTTACATGGATCTATCTTCTGAAAAAGAAATCTGATGTGTTTCCGAAATTTCGTGACTTTCAAAGTCATGTAGAGGGACTCTTTGATAAAAAGATCATTGATATGCAAACTGATTGGGGAGGGGAGTATCAAAAACTTAACTCTTTTTTTCAGCAGGCTGGCATATCCCATCTAGTGTCTTGTCCTCATGCACAACAACAGAATGGTCCTGCTGAACGCAAACACCGACACATTGTTGAGGTCAGTATATCTCTCCTTGCATATGCATCTATGCCTCTTAAGTTTTGGGATGAAGCCTTCCTTACAGCTGTCTACCTTATCAATCGCCTCCCTAGCAAAGTTATCCAGTCTCAAACTCCCATGGAGCATCTCTTTGGAAACAAAGGTGACTACTCTTTTCTGCGCATTTTTGGATGTGCATGTTGGCCAAATCTCCGTCCCTATAATCGGCACAAACTACAAGTTAGATCCATACAATGTGCGTTCTTAGGGTATAGCAGTCTACACAAGGGATACAAATGTCTTGACATATCTAGTGGTCGAGTGTATATCTCCCGTGACATTGCCTTTGATGAATCGATTTTTTCTTTTGCCTCACTGCATTCCAATGCTGGTGCTCGTCTTCGTGAGGAAATTAGTCTTCTCCCTCTTTCATTACAACCTCTTACATTGCATTTTCATGAGGGGCATGATTTACAGGATCCAACTGATGCTAATCCTACTGACAATATTGATGCTGAGTCTTATGTTCAGGAATCTGCTGAAAATTCTGCTTCTCGAGCTAATTCTGGTGCTAATTCTGGCTTTTCTGCTCCTGGCACGGATCCCGGTGAAGATAATGGTGGGAAGTCTGCTGACCAGTCTGCAGCGCCAGGTGAATCCACCTCGGGATCGAGTTCGACAGCAGGGTTGGCAGGCGATCCTTTCCCTCCTCGTGGGACGTGTGCAGCCGACAGCGCACGTGTGGCCGACCCGACCGTCTCGTCCGGATCTTCTGCGGTAACGACTGAGAACACGACAACTTCAGGATCTGATGCGGATACTTCGCCAGCTGTGGTGCCTAGATCTTCTGTGGTGCCATCTGCTCCTTCGTCTGTGCCGCCTGATCGTCTGCATACACGCTCACAGAGTGGCATTGTTAAGCCTAAGACCTACACTGATGGTACAGTCCGTTATGATCGAGTTAAATTTGGAAATTTTTGCAGTACAGGTGAACCTTCCTCTACTGTTGAGGCCCTTGCAGATACTCATTGGAAAACTGCTATGGATGAGGAGTACTTGGCTCTCATGAAGAATGAGACTTGGCATTTAGTTCCTACTACTCATGGTCAGAATGTTATCGACTGTAAGTGGGTCTATAAGATCAAACGCAAGGCAGATGGTACTGTTGACAGATAAAAGGCCAGATTAGTTGCCAACGGTTTTAAGCAACGTTATAGTATTGACTATGAAGACACATTCTGTCCTGTTGTGAAAGCACCTACTATACGTCTCGTGTTGTCTTTGGCAGTGTCTCAAGGTTGGAATCTGCGGCAATTAGATGTGAAGAACGCGTTTTTGCATGGTGTTCTGGAAGAAGAAGTCTACATGTGTCATCCTCCTAGGTATGAGACAAGGGTTGGGCATGTGTGTAAGTTGGACAAGGCGTTGTATGGTCTCAAACAAGCACCTCGGGCTTGGTATTCTCGTCTTAGCTCAAAATTGCAGTCTCTTGGTTTTTCTGCTTCCAAGGCTGATACATCGTTGTTTTTCTACAACAAAGGGGGAGCATCTATCTTTATGCTCATTTATGTGGATGATATTGTTGTAGCTAGCTCTTCTGAGAAGGCCGTGACTGCTCTCTTGCATGATCTTGGTATGGACTTTGCTTTGAAGGACCTTGGTGAGCTTCATTATTTCCTTGGCATTGAGGTTAAAAAGGTGCATGATGGTGTTGTCCTTTCTCAACCAAAGTATGCGAATGATCTACTTCACCGTGTCAATATGCATATATGTAAGACAGTTGATACACCATTGTATGTGACGGATAAGTTGTGTTTGACTGATGGTGAGGTTCTTAGTACTGATGACTCTACTCGGCACAGAAGTATAGTTGGAGCCTTGCAGTATATCACATTGACAAGACCAGATCTTTCTTTCTCTGTCAACAAGGTGTGTCAGTTTTTACATGCTCCCACTACTGTTCATTGGACTGCAGTCAAGAGGGTTCTTCGGTATCTGCGTGGTACCCTTACACTTGGGCTTCATTTTCGTCGATCCCCATCTACATTGGTCAGTGCGTTTTCTGATGCTGACTGGGCTGGGTGTCCAGATGATAGAAGGTCTACTGGTGGGTTTGCAGTATTTTTGGGTCCTAACCTGATATCATGGAGTGCAAGGAAACAAGCTACAGTTTCTAGGTCTAGTCCAGAAGCTGAGTACAAGGCGTTGGCTGATGCTACAGCTGAAGTTATATGGGTGCAAACACTACTTAAAGAACTGGGTATATCACAGACTTGATCTGCAGTATTATGGTGTGATAATATTGGTGCGACATATCTCT
Source organism: Lolium rigidum (assembly GCF_022539505.1). Taxonomy (NCBI): domain Eukaryota; kingdom Viridiplantae; phylum Streptophyta; class Magnoliopsida; order Poales; family Poaceae; genus Lolium; species Lolium rigidum. The sequence goes on from NC_061514.1 coordinate 341,224,623, forward strand.
CTGCTAATCCTGTCTTCCATGTTAGGACTAAGCATATTGAGATTGACTATCACTTTGTTCGTGAGAGAGTTGCACAGAAATTGTTGGACATAAGGTTTATACCTTCAGGAGATCAAGTTGCTGATGGGTTTACTAATCCACTTGCTAGAGGATAGCTGGAATTGTTTTGTCGTAATCTTAACTTAGACAAGTTATGATTGAGGGGAGTGTTAAACTGTATATAGGCTGTCATGTACTTGTACCTCCTGTATGTACGTAACCGAACTCCCCTCGTATGTGAGGTGGACTTCTCTGTAATGTCTGGCATATATAAAGCACCCGACAACCCTGATTAGGGTTACGCCTTTCCAATACTTTGATACTGTACAATGAAACTGCTGCTAATTTTCAACATAAGTCATATTGAGCACATCAGTTTTGCTTATAAGGCTTGAAAGCAACATAACAAAAGGGAGATCCTCTAAATAGTGTCCTGGAGGCTAGAGCTTCGATGAACTGATTTCTGAAGCTTTGTTGCATGTTTTCTGATCACAGTTGCTTGAACACTCTTGAAAATTTTAATCAGACTTAGTTCTGTCAAATGGAATCGCATGCTAATTTTCAATATTATCCTTATTTAGCATAGAATTTTTACTAACAAGGCTCGAAAGAAATAGGGCCAAAGGGAGATCCTCTATTCATAAACTATATACAGCTAAAATTAGTATATTTTGCCTAAATCTTGTTCTTCAGTATGTATAATATTGGTAATTTTCATAGTGGGTTACTCTTAGTGCATGTTTTGCTTTCGCAGCATGGCGCCACCAATTCCTGATACACTTTCAGGTACAACACATTAGCCGGGCAGACACACTATACCGATTGTTTTTTGGCCATTAAAACAGTGCATATTATTTGCACCTGAATTTAGAAAACAGTTGTTGGTAAAATCGGGTTTAACCTGCCCATAAACTATTTTTTTCAGTAAATCCTAAAGGTAGAAGAGGGACTCCATCGTTGAGAGGTTCCACGCCTGCACTCAAGTGCATTGCATGGCACATTCTTGGTTGTAAGCAAGGTTTAAAATAGTGTGCTAAATGAAATAGTGTTGGCCTCCTTCAAACGCTATGGATGCTATATCGTGCTAATTTCTTGCTATATTTCAAATAGCGTTTTGAAAAAAAATATTAAATCTAGTCTAAAAATAAAGGATTTCGCTAAAAAGGTTGGATATTTAGTCCAAAAAATGACTGAATAATACATACATAACCACATACAACAAATAGATCTCTAATTTTTTAGAAGGCTAACATCAGTATTCCGCAAGGCAACAACATAATATAAATTCTTTATTAAGAATCATCACCATTAGCGATATTAGGTTCTAATCTAGAAAAGGAACCAACATATTGTAGTTCATCACCACGAAAAAGTGAAAGCAACTTAGATTGAAAAAATAGCGCGCTAACGCTATGAAGTTTTAGCACGATATATCATGCTATTTCACAAATAGCGCTATAGCGAGCAAAATTACTAAAATTTAGCGTAGACCATCCAAATATGCTATTGCGTGGTATTAACGGAGAAATAGCGCGCTATTTTAAACCTTGGTTGTAAGTGATCAGCTTGTGGTTAAAACTTGTGGTTTTTTTTTCTCCTTGACATCTCTGGCTCATTTACTTTAAGGATTAAGTCAGTGTTGCTCCAAGCCTGGGTGTTCTGAGTTTTGTGAGTCCTGACACAAGATTGATATTCGTATGATCCACCTAACATAGCATGAACGCATCATTCTAAAGGCTAACTTTCTAGGAAAGTTTTTTTTTTCTGATCGAGAATTGGTTGGCACGTGGGAATCTATATGTTAAACAGGAGTAACTTTCTGGAAACGATAACTTCACAACACGCATACCGTACTAATTAATAGCTCGGTATGCGTGTTGGTAGAATTGGTTGGCACGTGGCACCTGTCCATGTTGTTGGTAAAAATGGACACAACACAACACGCATACCGTACTAATTAATAGCTCGGTCACAGATCAATCTCTCTAACAACAGATGGAGTGCTCTTACATCTCATGCCACCAGAGAACTTCAGATCCCTAATCATAAATAGAGTCCCCAGAACTTGAATCCCTCATCATATATAGAGTGCTCTTACATAAGACGAGCCAGTTGTACGCTGGCTAGTTAAGGATGCAGACATGCAGTAGATACTAACACATGCAGCGCAGGATAGATACTCCATGCATTGATCCATTCACTTACTGAGCCAGTGGATTATCCCTTCAAGTGTTGTTGATTCGATAAACCCCAAGTGACAAGGTGACTGCTGCCAGACCAAAGCCAGCACCACAGGCCTGCACGTCATCCCTGCGGTTCTTTCTGCTGAGTTCCACAATCTTCTTGATTGCTTGGCTTCAGAAGAGGAATGAGAATACATATTAGGATCAATAGCGCAATGAAAAAATCAATCAGACCTGATCTTGCATGGTTAGTGCCCTACCGAATTTCTGGGTCGAGGCAGTCAGGGCCAGCAGGAGGGCTGCTGCTCGTTGCCTACAGGCAGTCGAGTTTGAATAGTTAAAGATAATGGGATGGTAACCAATGTAGGCTGAAAGTTCAACATAAAATTAACAACAGACAATTGAAAATACACTGATAATTTCGTCAGCAAACTACTCCCTCTGTCCCATAGCGTAAGATGTTATTATACCCAATATCGGTTGTAAATTGGTAGTAATAGCATCTTATATTATAGGACGGATAGAGTAATAATTGCTAATAATAACAAGAATCGAATCAAGGCAATCTGTCCATTGTCACTAGTAAAAGGGAGATCCTGGATGATACATGATGATTCCCCCAAAAATAAAATATTATAGCGCCTGTTTAGATTACTGGCATTTATCGGTGAAGTTGTGGTAACCAGTTCAGAACTTCAGATAATTGAAGCTGAATATAGGAGGTTAAACCAACTTAAGCAGTGACTATCTATCTAGCCCAATCTCAATATCAAGAGTATACAAGAACATCCAAGAAATTCCTATAGAATATATTGCTAATTCCATCTAAAACAATATGCTAAAAAGGGATTACTCGGAGCGACATGTCTGTCTATGTGTCTTTAGTAACAGCAAGATCATGGATGGCGCCTGTGATTCCTAATACTCCCTCCGGAGGGAGTATATACAAATACTGTACTAGAGAATGTTTCGACGAGTAGTAAACTAAATTCTGAAGCAACAAGATTAGTAGTGACTGTATATTATACCCCATCTGCATCAGGGCGAGAAACATGCAAGAAATTTTCGCCGTCGGGCAAAAAGAAGAATATGTCTGACTAATCACGCAATACATCATGGCGAATCAATCGGTTGCATAAATCAAAAGACTTAAGATCGCGGAAGAAGATTGAGATGGGGAACGAACCGGAGCTCGGGAAGAGGTGAAAACCCGCTGGACAGCGGCGGGGACCATCTGCTTCAGCTTCGCGGCCATGGTGCGCAACGTCATAGCTCCACCAACGAACCAAGAAGATCTGGACGAGAAAGAGGACGGTGCCTAGGGTTTCCTTCTCTCGCTCGGGAACACAGGATGAAGACACGAACCCCTCCGCCCTTTTTTGTTTTGTTTTGAGGCACCGAACCGCCTCGGACTCCCAACTTCCCAAGTCTCCAAGTGAGCACGTGATTCCCTCAAGACAGTCTTTCTTCCCGATCGCTTTTATTTGAACAACTACGTTTCAACCGGCTGTAAACCGGTCCGGTGAGACGCTCGCGTTGGTCCCTGCTGGCCGCTGATCCTCTGCGTCTTGGCCGTCGCCGCCGCTCCTTCGCACCCTTGCTTCTCCGGCCGCTCGGCTTGCTCCTTTTGCTGCCGCTCCTTACCTACGGCCTCCACCTATCTATTCCACCCGTGGAGCTTCTGGCCTTCTGCTCCTCTATTCCCTCTAAGCTGGTGCCAATGGGGGCGGGAGTGGAGGCGCTACCGCCCGGCGCGGGGCGAGAGGCAGGCGGGAGAGGGGCGAGACGGTAGCGTCGGGCGGTGGCGCGGGCGCCCGGCGTTAGGGCGCGGTACCGCCCGCCTATAGCCCGTGTTGGAGGCGAGAGCGGGGCGAGAGGGAGGCGATAGCGGTGCTAGTGGGGGCGGTAGGGAGGCGGTAGAGAGGAGAGAGAAGTGAGAGCTGGCACTATAGCCCGTGCACTGGCACCGTGGGGTGAGAGTGAGGTGAGAGTGGGGTGAGAGTGAGGGAAAAACTGAGGTGGCGAGGCTATAGTGGGGTGATGCATTGGCACCAGCCTAAGGCTCTAACGACCTTCGATTGACAGTCATCTGAGCGCCGCCGGGCGGCTGCACCTCACCGTGGGCCTATCCAGGCTGTACCTCTGGGGCCGCCGCTGCGTCTCCTTCCCCTTGGGGCACCTACGGCTTCGCGGCACCGCGGCGAAGACCATGGAGCTTGCCATAGCAGGTCTCACCATAGATGGAGACCTCCCTACAGCGCCAGACATGGGGAAAACCGCTGGACCCATAGAAGGTGATTTGGTAGGTGCGTTTACTAGGAGGTTCACTCTGACCTTCGGTGTGACGGATTGGTGGCAGACAACATATAATTGACCTTTGTGGCGCCTCCATGCTAGTTAGTACTTAGTTAGCGAACATCATTTTTGAGAGAATTTTGTGGATGTTACATACAGTTTGCTATATATGTCCATCTTTTTATTTATTTTGTCACTATGGATAAAGGATTCATATGCTACAATAATTTATGTGCATATGATAGAGATATTGCTTAAATGTTACATATGTACGTGTTTCCCTAATATTGGATGAGTTTCACAAAAATGTTGGATGTATAGCAAAGAAATATTGCAAAACAATGTCGCATTTTTGAATATGCTATATACAAAAATAAATTATTACATTTGGATGTTTTTTTGCAGCATAATTGGTTGTAGCTACATCCCGCTGACTGCAAGCATTTGCCTTTTAAATTTCTGTTTTGTGTGGAACACGTGGACAATTATTCAAAACCTATGAATAACTTTTGTAACCTATGAGACGCGTTTAAAATCGTGAATGTTTGTCATCCTGAACGGTTCTCATACACCCGAAAAATCTTTAAAAATACGTGAACATTATTTTAAAAGATTGTGAACATTTATTTTGGTCTAGGTGAAGGCCCCTTTTCACCGTGAACCTTCTTTTCAATTATTTGAATAATTTTCACTCTTAATGCATGTTAGGTTTAAGTCTGGATACATCTTACATGTATCAACATCTCCAAGCTTAATATATGCTCGTCTTCAAGCATAAAGGTGACATTCTTATCCAAAGTGTAGACCAAGTATTGAAGTGAACAACAATTGCAAGCGAATCATGAAGTTAGGGTTCACACATAACAAATTAAATAAGATCATATGCAACACAAAATATTTAGCACCGCAAGCATTAGTATAGAAATGAGCAATGAAACAAAAAGTTATGAAAGTTTGTGCCTATAGTTTACTTATTTATATTTTCCTATTAGTTGGTCATAAGAACAGATGATAAAGTATTTTTATTCATGGTGATATAGGTTGTGCCTTTTGCAGGTGGAAGCATATATTATACATAATACGCAAGATATGAGATTAGAAGTGCATGTGGAAGTGGAAATGTCCATGTGCAAAGTAATAGTATGTAAATATTTTGAGATCTTTCATGCCAAAACTAGGTTTACATAAGAGTTGCTCCCGTGCTAGGCCTCTTCCTTAATTATTTCATTTTTATAAATGCACTTGTGGACATCATTGTGTATGGAGTATCATGTAAAACCGATCTAACTAGCTAGAACAAAACTAGAATCTTATCATTATCATCTCTTTCAGGTTAAGATCAAATGATGAAACCCTCCACCATGAAAACATGGATTTAGATTACCGGTCCAATCCAATGACATCCTCAATGATAGTCATTAAGAATTTCATTCGGGGAGAAGTTTACCTTTATTTATTTATTAATTGGAATCAAGCATCTCATTTGCCAACTCTCGGGTCAAATTAAAACAAACACATTATTTATGCTTGTTGCGCAAACAAATCTTGGTATGAGATATCAAAAAGCTATCAACACTCTTTCTAAAAGTAAACATCGACACAACAATAAACCCGTAATCAAAATCTATAGTAATATGCAAAATTTACTTCGTATGGTACTTTTACCATTGGGTGAGGTATAGTGGACTCATATAAAAGATTTAGTTGTCGCAAAGGAATTTGGTTACACAAGCAGATATCTTTCTTGGTGTTGCGGGGGCTAACAAATGGGAATATTGACCTTCTACTATAATTTATGTAACCTTACTCGTTAGGATAGTCCAATTCTTAAAGTAAAAAAATATGTTATGCAACATATAACATTGAGTTAAATAAGACCTATCTCTAAATTATAGTATCTACAGGCAACCTTTACACATTACAAAAGCAGTACCCAATGAAAAAACAACTCATAATTTCTTTTCATATTTTACCATTTTCCAATTCTTTTCCTGCAACATTTTGGCATTTCATTTTAATAGGACTTGTCCATTATTTCCACACAAATTTTATTGATAAAGGTCTTGACAACATGGAGATGCAAACTAACATGAAATAATGAATATTCATGTGTTCCAAGTTCATATGAATTTTTCATAGTGCTCAAAGAACAGATTTTCAAGATTTGCAAACTGAGATTTGTGTTGGTTTAGTAGGGATGCATTGGGCATGCCCAAGCTTGTGGTTATGACCATTCTTAAATGTTAATGCTCGGTGTAGAGGGATGAAGATTATGGTTTGGTCCATTCTTGGATGAACCTTGGTTTGGTCGTTTGGCTTCATTCCCTATGAAAACAAATTACTACAAACACTTCTCCCAATCTTGTTAAGTTGGGTTAGTGGCACAAAAGATGCATAGCATGTTGTGATCAAACACCTAAAAATGTCTATTGAAAGACTGGATCCAGGTAGAGGTGTCAACAATCAAGCATATGATCCGAAGACGATCCCCCATGCATGGTGAAGCGACATGGGTACCAAAGAAAGACTGGATCCAAGTGGAGGTGCATTTCTTGGCTTTGATGCGAGGGTGCGGCGCAGTAGGGACAAATTGGCGGCGGCGCGATGCGGTTGAGAATAGAGGCGGCGAGCAACAAATCAATCTGGAGAGGAGCACAATGCACATGCGGAAATTTTGGGTATGATGTGAGGGGATAACTGGCCCATTCTTTTCATGGGAAGAAAAGTTGCGCATGGGCCTTTTGGTCGAGCAGAGATGGATGGTGACGGGCTCGTCCGATGGTTTGTTTCCTGACGGACTATGATAAGTAGTGTTTACCTATAGTCAATCATCACTTGCAATTGTATAATAAGAGGTGTACATGGAAACTTGGGAGTTGCCATTGTTTGAAATAGAAGATGGGTAAACTTAGTTTCCATTATTCCTCCACTTTTCTTTCATTGTCCTCCTTCACCTGTACTTCCTTTGCACACTCAACATAATTTCCTTCACTCAAAGCGTTGGAACCAACAAGAATATTCCAAAGTTTCATATACATCAATAAATAGCCATTGATTGTCTTAGTAGCATTAGCATGTAGCTCCAGCGTCCAAGTGTTTTTTAGTTTTTGTTATACATCTTAGTAACTAAAATGTGATGTAAACAAATATTCAAGCAAAAAAGCAAACACGAATAAAGGATGAGCACAACGATCCCCAACAACAGCGCGAGAAAAGTGCTTGATAATCCCCAAGTGAGGAGCAACACTAGCACAATTTGATAAGTATTCCACGATTAGCTAAAGGTAAGCCAATATGCTCTAAGGTCCTATAATCATCTTATATGATCATTCATAGAATGCAATTTAATAAAATATGCAAGGTTGATTTTTTAGTTAAAACTATTGACCTAGAAGTTGTAAGAGTTGTGAAAGATGTGATAAAGTGTTAACAATGTGAGTAAATGTTCTTGGCGAATGGTTATTTCATTTGTTTTTGTTGTACTCCCTCCGTCCTAGTTCGCAGGGCAAAATTTGTCAATATCTTGGCCCAAGGTGAAATCTCATTGGCCAAGATTTCTACTCGAAAATTGATTTGCATGGACGGAAAAACCATGCATGGAGTACTAGTGCGCGGTGGTTTCACATGCATGGAGTACTAGTGCGTGGTGGGAGATGAAAAGAGAAGTGTTTGCATGCAAAAATGAATTAGTTTACTCCCACATTAAATGCAAAATGTGCCTAGGAGGTGAGGGATTTTGGGACAAATATTTTTTGGGAATTTGCCTTACGAACTGGGACGGAGGGAGTATTTAAGTGAAACACAAAGTCTTTATATCAGCTAAATGCATAAGTTCTTTAAGCTATGCGCATCCCGCAATCCTCCTATGTACCTTTCATAAGGAAACAATGCATTAATAAAGAACTTGATGATTATAACCCCCGTGCCCCAATCATGAGCAATCAAGCAATTAATTAAAGGTTGTGCTATAACCATCACACTACTACCTTTTTGGTATAAAGATTCTTTATTCCAAAGAGGAGTCATAAATAGGTGCAACCATGTACATGAGCAATTACAGGTCTAGTGATTGATCTCAAGGCCATTTTAACGAGCAATAAAGAGATGTATTAAAACATATAGTTCAACCACATTGTAAGTTTCAAGGTCTCCATAATTACCATATTGAATGCTAGCTACAAAATCAGACACAGGTTTCAATTTACAGGCAATAGTTATGTGCGTATGCATTCCCCAAACATATGCATGCAGTCATACATTTGTACATGATACCATTATAGAAGAAGAAAAAATGCATGCAACCATGAATAGATTAATTCACCATTCCCATGAACAAATTACTACTCAAAATTACACATAGAGACACAATGCATTAAGTGATGTGATGTAGAGGTGCTATTGATAGTGATGGAGAAGTGCCTCTAAGGGGCAGAGGCGACCACGATGGGGCGTCAGCTGCAGGGAGACATCGGCATCCTCCTAGGGGAGGTGGCCCTTGGCCCCCTTGTTCCTTGGACTTCTTGGTGATATAGAGGAGCCCTAACTCTTGTAGATGGTAGCCTGGGGCAATTTCGTGAGTTTTGGTGGCTTTCTCCAAAAAATAGGCCTTCCCATCAGTATATAGTGTTGAAGAGTCAATAGTGGCCATGGGATCCAATCCACTTTTATCCAAGGCCTCTTAGCAACCTCTAGGTCCAGAAAGTCATGGCTTGGACGAGTCCATCATATATGAAAAGGGAGTCAATCTTTTTTTGAATGTCAGCAGGAGAGCTGCTGTTTTCATTGCAATAGAAGGAAAAGCATACAAAAGGGTGACCCGGCCCGAACAGCACGGGTACGAAGAGCAAAAAGCGAAGAGAAGAGAAAAAAGGAGAAAACAAACGGGCGAAACACCTTAACCCGGATCAAAAGGGGCTCCACTGGCCTGGTCAACAAGAGGGATTGGAGCTCCGGCTTGCTTCCATGCCACTGGCCTCGTCCATAATCTTGCCAATCAATCCGGCCACATCCTGCTCTTTTTGTCGAAGATTCTTCTATTTCGTTCCTTCCAAAGTTCCCAACAGATCAAGTTTGCTGCAGGGAAAATCTCCTTTCTTTCGCTTTTGGGATGTTTACCCACAATGGTTGTGAACCACTCTTGTATTGTCATGTCTTTGCCTATCCATTTGCATGGTTGAATAGCATTCAAATTTAGACGTGCCGCCATTATTGTCCAAATCTCGATGGTATAGGTGCACTCGGTGAAAAGGTGAGTTGGGGTTTCCAAATTTCTGCGGCAAAGTGGGCAGAAGTACTCATTCTCCCAATGCCGTCGCAGCAGAGCATCCGCGGTTAGCACTTTGTTTAGCATTAGAGTCCAAATGAAGAATTTGCACCTAGCTGGTGCCCAGCCCGACCAAACGACCTTTTTGAAGTTTGTGTTTGTCGACCCTAGGAACTGAATCTTGTATGCGGATCCAGCAGTATAGGATCCCTTCGTATCAAACCGCCAAGAGATGTCATCTGATTCATCAGATAAAGTTACCTCCTCTAGAAGCTCAGCAAGGCAAAGAAGCTGCGGAAGATGGTCAATGGAGAGTTGAAAACGCAGGTCCTGCAACCATTTGTTGTTTTGTAATGCTTCATGAACGGTTCTGTTTTTTCGGACGGAGATCTTGAAGATGTCAGGTGCGATGGAGCAAGGTGCTTGGTCTTTGAGCCATCTATCCGTCCAGAAGGTGGCAGTTTTACCATTCCCAATGGTGATTTTAGTTGCGGCAGAAAAGAGCTCCCTCTCGTTTTTGCTTGCGTGAATGGGCATGTGCGCCCAAGGCCGTGATGGGTTCTTCCATTTGTGCCATAACCAACGTAACCTCAAGGCGGTACCGAAGGCTTTAATGCAGTGAACCCCAAGCCCACCCAAAGCTTTTGGCCTGCAGACCTGCCGCCAGTTAACTCTGCATTTGCCTCCACTACAAGTAGCTTCCCCAGCCCAGAGCCAAGCTCTTCTACGTCTGTCGAATTCTGTTCGCACCCAAGGTGGCATGTCATTGATTGTCATCAAGTATACGGCTAGAGAAGTAAGGACAGAGTTGAGCATCTCCAAACGTCCGGCTTTACTCATTAACCTTGCTTTCCAAGTAGCAAGGTAGCGGTCCACTTTGTCCAGAAGCATCTGCCAGTCAGACTTGGTCAACTTCTTGATGGAGAGCGGCATACCAAGGTAGATGCAAGGGAATTGCACCACCGGTACATCCATGCCATTGAGTAGGACATGGAGATCGATGTTGTTGCAGCGAATAGGGGTGACTGAGCTTTTTGGTTAGATTGGTGATTAAACCAGCTTGCACCCCCAAAAGCTTCCAAGACCATGGCGAGTCCCTAGAATGTCCGCCTCGAGTGGGGTTGATGAACAGTGCCACATCATCCGCATATAAGGAGGCCCTGAAAGAGCACTGTTTCCCCTTTATCTTGGAGAGCAAGCCGTCATCAGTGGCGACCTCAAGCAGTCGGTGAAGTGGTTCCATGGCCAGGTCGAAGAGGAAAGGTGAAAGGGAGTCTCCTTGCCTTAAACCCCTGCCGTGGGCAATTTTCCTGCCTGGTACACCATTGATGAGAACTTGTGAAGATGCTGATCTGAAGAGCAGGGCAATCCAATCTCGAAACCTTTGTGGGAACCCCCTGGCGCGCAGCATATCCAGAAGATACTGCCAAGAGACGGTGTCAAAAGCTTTGGCAATGTCAAGCTTGAGGAGCAGAGCAGGGGTCTTGCTTTTATGGAGGTGCTTTGCCAGGTTTTGGACATAGAGGAAGTTGTCCTGGATGCTTCGTCCTGTGATGAAGGCGCTTTGACACGGAGAGATAAGCTCATCAAGGTGCGGCTGTAGACGACTTGCCAGTATCTTGGATATCAGCTTAGCAAAGGAGTGTATGAGGCTAATCGGCCTATAGTGTGTCACAAGGGTCGGTTGATCATTCTTTGGAAGCATAACAAAGAGGGCGGAGTTGAGGCAGTGGAAGGATGGGTCGTTAAGATCAAAAAATTTGTTGACGGCAGACATGAGGTCATGGTTGATGAAGCTCCATGCTGTTCTGAAGAAGCCAATGGAGAAACCGTCTGGCCCAGGTGCTTTGTCAGCGGCCGAATCAAAGATAGCTTTGCGGACCTCCTCTTCAGTGAAAGGAGCATCCATATCGACGTGATCCGGCTTGGGCAGATTCAGCTTTTGCCAATCGAAGCGTTATGAACACGGCACACTCGAGCCAATGATGTTTCTCATGTGCCCGAAGATGGTTTCTTCAATCTCAACAGCGAGGTTGCAATCCCTCCTCAGATTGGATCGCGTGAATTTTGTTCTTTATTTTCCTCTTTGCCGCTCTCAAATGAAAGAACTTGGTATTTGCATCCCCCAATCTTAACCACTGTATCCTTGCCCGTTGCCTGGCTTTGATCCTGTTGAGCACGGAGAGACCGACCACTCTGGATTTCGGCGTCGTCCCGGAGCTCCCTTTCCCTAACCGAAAGTTGTCTTGTTTCTTGAGCAGAGTCAAGCCTAAGGATGATCTCTTGGCCCAGCGCAGGCTGTTTTTTAATGTCCCCCACATAGTTCTTGGCCCAAACTTTTAGGTGCTTAGCAAGTCGTTTGAGCTTGCGGTCCGGGATTCCAAAGCTATTGGTGAGAGAGCAAGGTTCATCCCGGGAGGATTGCACCACCTCACTATAGCCTTGAAGCAACGGCCGGTAGCTCTCAAAACGAAACCTTGGTGGGCAGCGAGTGACCGAGTCTTGGACGAGCGAAGCGTACGGTGGTCGGACATCGAAGAGGATTGGGGCAGCAATTTAGCAGCTGGGAACAAATCCTCCCAATCGTAGTTACGAAAGCACGGTCAAGTCCGACTAAGGTAGGATCATCTTGCTCGTTGCTCCAAGTGAAGCGTCGACCCACTAATTTGATTTCTTTGAGGTAACTCCGGTCCAGGGCATCCCTGAATCTTCTCATCCAACTCCTATTTACCCGCGGTTTGTTCTTGTCTTGGTCATGAAGGATGAGGTTGAAATCACCAACGACTACCCAAGGCCCGGTTACATTTTGAGTGGATAGAGATCAGCTCATCGAGGAAAGCACGTTTGCGCTCATCATCGGAGGGGCCGTAAGCTGTGGTTAGGGTCCAGGAAAGGTTGTTTACTCGGGTTGCGAATTTGACCGTGATGGAGAAGGTTGCCACCTCGAGCGATGTAGCGGTAAGAAGGTCAGTACGCCAAAGCATTATCACACCACCTCTTGTCCCATCGGCCGGGAGGGCAGCTGAGCCGTCCAGCGTCTGCCCAACAAGATCTACTCTAATGTCATCATCAAAAAGAGCCAGCTTGGACTCTTGGATGCAAAGGATGGAACACTTTGAATTAACGACAAGGTCTCGAACGATCGCCTTGCACGATCGTTGAGACCTCTCACATTCCAGCTAAGCGAGGTTAAGGTTTGATAACATGGAGACTTAAGGTCGACCAATATGTGTGCGGAGCACAACAAGCTTGACGTAGGGCTCGTGCCGGCTACGGTAAAGGCACGAGAACATCTTCGTCGAGACAACACATGATGACTACAGCGTTTGCAGAAATAAACGGACAGCCATGCTAGCTACAGGCAGCGGCATGGTACATGCAGATGCAGATGTTGTGATACATCAGGGACGGGACGACATAGCGGGCGGACTTGATCAGTCCGCGTAAGGAGCCTCCTTGAGCAGGGCGCACAGATCTCCTTCAGGAAGACGGAACGCGGGCTGCTGGAGACCTCAGCAAGGTCCGCCGAGGCCCGGATGTCTTGCTCGGACAGAGGCTGCTGGAAGAGCTGCAAGTATTGCTGCAGGACGTCTTCGCTGAAGTCCTCTTCGCGGCTGATCAGACCAAGCTGCTTGCAGGCGCTTGCCTGGGCTTTGCGAGCGAGCGTCATGGTGGAGGCTTTGGTGGCCGGCCTTTCACTCCTCCTAGACGAGGAGGTGGAGGGGAAAAGCTTCTTGGAGGCGAGCTTCTTCTTGAGGGCTGCTCCGGCTGGAGGAAGACCGAGGAGGGAGGGGGAGATCTTGCCCATGAGCCTAGTGAGAAGCGAAGTCTTGGAGTCAACCTGGAGGTCAGCCACCTTGGTTGTTACTTCATCGAGCTGGTTTTGTGCTAGGAGGTTAGCGTCTCGCAGCGCTTGCAGGGCATTGGACTTGGCTGTGACATGAAAGAGCTGCTCATCGTCAATGTCATCGGGTGATGCCGGTGGTGAAGGCTGTCGTAGTGGAGGCGTCGCAAAAATGTCTTGTAGTTGCCAGCCCGTCGCATTGTGGTGGATGAGGGAGCTGAAATCTTCCACCTCATACACCGTCTTCTCTTCTTGTATCCATCGTTGCCGCCCCTTCGCCGCCTTCCGGCGGCGGTATCGTGTGCTGCCCGGTCCAAAGAGGCGCTCTCCAAGCGCCTTCTGGCCTTGTTGGATCCCAGCTTCGGTCGCCGCAGCTTCCCAGTCGAAGGGGGCCTCTGGCCCGTTCAGCCAGGCCCCATTCCAAGCTTGAATGGCCTGCGGCGTTGGCACGTGCTCGGCGGAGTGTTGGCTCGAAGAAGGTGCTCCGAGGCATCAACCTAAGCGCTGGTGCTGGTTGAGAGGCTGCAGCTGACTCCCCTCGCCTTCCTCATGGACGATGTTGGCGGACCAACTGTCTGCATAGGCGCTTGCCAAAGGAACTTCCGCTGCCGGCATCAGCTCCCAAGGAATGGGCGGAGAGGCTAGAGGCTGCGTGGAGTGGTCGTTGATAGGCAGCAGCCCCCCCCCGACGGAGAGTGGGGCATGCCCGTCGTCACGGCCGCGGGGACGGGGTGGAAACATGGCGGTGGCGAAGCTGCATAGGGCTGCCGAGGCTAAGAGGGTGGCGGGAGCGACGGCGTCATCCCCACACGCCGCCGAGCCAACGGGGTAGAGGACCGGCTCCGCCAACGCATATCTTCATCAGCCGGTTGTGCCCCGCCCGCGCGCGGACACTAGGAGAGCGCCGCACGTGGCCGCACGGGCGCCACGATCTTGTCTTCACGGCCGGAGGTCGCCGGGGGTCGCGGCGTGGGCTCTTGGAGCGGCGCCGCGAGCCTTCGTGGCCAGCATCCTTGTCATGGCGGCCGGCGTTCGGGAGAACGGCTAGGGGCGACGACGATGCATGCGCGCTGTTGCTGCCGTCCATGATCGCGCGCGGTGGCCACCTCCGTTGGTCACCGGAGTCGCGCCCTTCAATGCGTGGCCACTCCCGCGGGCGGCACGCCTACGCCGTCGCTGCCCCCGTCCGGTCGTGCCGACGATCATCGTCATCATCCTCGGGTTGTGGTGGTTGGAGGGCCCCAAGCGGTTCCGGGCCTGGCACGACCCTAGGCCGGGCTGCGCCGTCCGGCTCACCTCATTGCCACTCCTTGTGGAAGACGGCCGAGGAAGTCGATGTCGCGCGGCGCCGCCTCGTCCCCATCCAGGATGGGGCGGTAATCCTTGACGTGTCCGGGATGGACAAGGATGCGGAAGCGCGTGCCGTCAACGCCTCGTCCGACGGAGCGCCCTCCGGGGGCCCGATCTTCGCGCGGGTAGCCGCCCCGGGATGGGAGTGGGACTTGACCTGCAGGGATGTTGTCGGGTCCATCGTCCGGACCCGGGCGAGGCGGGCCCGCCGTGTTGTCCGCGCGTCCACCGACGAGCGCTCGATGTTGTCAAGCTCGCAGGCGCCGCCAAGGATGGCCCTGACGGTGTCCCAGTCGTCCCAAGCGTTGAGGGGCGCGCACTCCAGGACCACACGGCAGTAGAACCGCCAGGTTTCCGGCCTGCCGCGCGCCGTCGGCGACCAGGACTTGAACACCATGCTGCCTCGGCGAAGCGGGATGGAGCGCCGCTCGAACGCCAAGTCGCATTGCCAAGGCTCCTTGGAAGCCAACAAGGAAGTCGTCGGGGAAGGTGGCGGAGACGTGGATGTACGCCGGGGAAAGCGAGCTCGTCCCGGATGGCCTGGCGACCGAGCCCGTCTTGATGTTGGTCTTGGAGTCGGAGATGATGATGGTCGAGATGCGTGCGGCGCATCTCATAGGCCAGCGGCCCTCCACTCGCCGAGCAGTGCGGGTGGAGGAGGAGCCGGTCTCCTCCATCGGCCTCCTTGAGGGATCACCGGCTCCCGAGCCCATGTTGCCGCTGCGCAGGGAATGCACAGGGCTGAGGGCCTGCCTCCAGAAGCGCAGCTGGACCGCG
>NC_061514.1:341240473-341293656 GCF_022539505.1 Lolium rigidum
TTCCCAAGTTGGCCATGTCCCTTGAGGAACTGAAGATTAGCCAGTGCAAAAATCTGTAGGCACTACTCAAAACCTTGAGATCTAACGAAGCTGACAGTTCCTGCGTGGATCGCTGGTATGACCTGGAAAGCTCACCAGATAGTATGAATCACCTTGCGTCCCTTGAGCGGCTGCAGACCTGCCCCAGGAGAGAAATTCCAGCTGGGTCCCGTCCAGTGGCCCCCAGCCATCAGATCCCTGATGATAACTGGCTGCCCCGAGTTGCAAGGCGTTGCAGTAGAAGGTGGGGAGTATTGTCCACCTGCTGCTCCTCTGGTTTTTTTGAATGTCAGCAGGAGAGCTGCTGTTTTCATTGCAATAGAAGGCAAAGCATACAAAAGGGTGACCCGGCCGAACAGCACGGATACGAAGAGCAAAAAGCGAAGAGAAGAGAAAAAAGGAGAGAAAACAAAGCAGGCGAAACACTCTTAACCCGGATCAAAAGGGGCTCCACTGGCCTGGTCAACAAGAGGGATTGGAGCTCCGGCTTGCTTCCATGCCTACGGCCTCGTCCATAATCTTGCCAATCAATCCGGCCACATCCTGCTCTTTTTGTCGAAGATTCTTCTATTTCGTTCCTTCCAAAGTTCCCAACGAGATCAAGTTTGCTGCAGGGAAAATCTCCTTTCTTTCGCTTTTGGGATGTTTACCTACAATGGTTGTGAACCACTCTTGTATTGTCATGTCTTTGCCTATCCATTTGCATGGTTGAATAGCATTCAAATTTAGACGTGCCGCCATTATTGTCCAAATCTCGATGGTATAGAGTGCACTCGGTGAAAAGGTGAGTTGGGGTTTCCAAATTTCGCAGGCAAAGTGGGCAGAAGTACTCATTCTCCCAATGCCGCGTCGCAGCGGAGCATCCGCGGTTAGCACTTTGTTTAGCATTAGAGTCCAAATGAAGAATTTGCACCTAGCTGGTGCCCTTGACCAAGCAAACGACCTTTTTGAAGTTTGTGTTTGTCGATCCTAGGAACTGAATCTTGTATGCGGATCCAGCAGTATAGGATCCCTTCGTATCAAACCGCCAAGAGATGTCATCTGATTCGTCAGATAAAGTCACCTCCTCTAGAAGCTCAGCAAGGCAAAGAAGCTGCGGAAGATGGTCAATGGAGAGTTGAAACGCAGGTCCTGCGACCATTTGTTGTTTTGTAATGCTTCATGAACGGTTCGCTTTTTCGGACGGAGATCTTGAAGATGTCAGAGTGCGATGGAGCAAGGTGCTTGGTCTTTGAGCCATCTATCCGTCCGAAGGTGGCAGTTTTCCATTCCTAATGGTGATTTTAGTTGCGGCAGAAAAAGCTCCCTCTCGTTTTGCTTGCGTGAATGGGCATGTGCGCCCAAGGCCGTGATGGGTTCTTCCATTTGTGCCATAACCAACGTAACCTCAAGGCGGTGCCGAAGGCTGTAACGGTGAACCCCAAGCCCACCCAAAGCTTTTGGCCCTGCAAACCTGCTCGCGATTAACTCCGCATTTAACGCCACTGCAAGTAGCTTCCCCAGCCCAGAGCCAAGCTCTTCTACGTCTGTCGAATTCTGTTCGCACCCAAGGTGGCATGTCATTGATTGTCATCAAGTATACGGCTAGAGAAGTAAGGACAGAGTTGAGCATCTCCAAACGTCCGGCTTTACTCATTAACCTTGCTTTCCAAGTAGCAAGGTAGCGGTCCACTTTGTCCGAAGCATCCTGCCGATCGACTTGGTCAACTTCTTGATGGAGAGCGGCATACCAAGGTAGATGCAAGGGAATTGCACCACCGGTACATCCATGCCATTGAGTAGGACATGGAGATCGATGTTGTTGCAGCGAATAGGGGTGACTGAGCTTTTGGTTAGATTGGTGATTAAACCAGTTGCACCCCCAAAAGCTTCCAGCACTGTGCGAGTCCCTAGAATGTCCGCCTGAGTGGGGTTGATGAACAGTGCCACATCATCCGCATATAAGGAGGCCCTGAAAGAGCACTGTTTCCCCTTTATCTTGGAGAGCAAGCCGTCATCAGTGGCGATCTCAAGCAGTCGGTGAAGTGGTTCCATGGCCAGGTCGAAGAGGAAAGGTGAAAGGGAGTCTCCTTGCCTTAAACCCCTGCCGTGGGCAATTTTCCTGCCTGGTACACCATTGATGAGAACTTGTGAAGATGCTGATCTGAAGAGCAGGGCAATCCAGTCTCGAAACCTTGGTGGGAACCCCCTGGCGCGCAGCATATCCAGAAGATACTGCCAAGAGACGGTGTCAAAAGCTTTGGCAATGTCAAGCTTGAGGAGCAGAGCAGGGGTCTTGCTTTTATGGAGGTGCTTTGCCAGGTTTTGGACATAAAGGAAGTTGTCCTGGATGCTTCGTCCTGTGATGAAGGCGCTTTGACACGGAGAGATAAGCTCATCAAGGTGCGGCTGTAGACGACTTGACAGTATCTTGGATATCAGCTTAGCGAAGGAGTGTATGAGGCTAATCGGCCTATAGTGTGTCACAAGGGTCGGTTGATCATTCTTTGGAAGCATAACAAAGAGGGCGGAGTTGAGGCAGTGGAAGGATGGGTCGTTAAGATCAAAAAATTTGTTGACGGCAGACATGAGGTCATGCTTGATGAAGCTCCATGCTGTTCTGAAGAAGCCAATGGAGAAACCGTCTGGCCCAGGTGCTTTGTCAGCGGCCGAATCAAAGATAGCTTTGCGGACCTCCTCTTCAGTGAAAGGAGCATCCATATCAGACAGATCTGGCTTGGGCAGATTCAGCTTTTGCCAATCAAGCGTTGCTAGAACACGGCACACTCGAGCCAATGATGTTTCTCATGTGCCTGAAGATGGTTTCTTCAATCTCAACAGGCGAGGTTGCAATCCCCTCCTCAGATTGGATCGCGTGAATTTTTTTCTTTATTTTCCTCTTTGCCGCTCTCAAATGAAAGAACTTGGTATTTGCATCCCCCAATCTTAACCATCGTATCCTTGCCCGTTGCCCGGCTTTGATCCCGTTGAGCACGGAGAGACCGACCACTCGGATTTCGGCGTCGTCCGGAGCTCCCTTTCCCTAACCGAAAGTTGTCTTGTTTCTTGAGCGAGTCAAGCCTAAGGATGATCTCTTGGCCCAGCAGAGCTGTTTTTTAATGTCCCCCACATAGTTCTTGGCCCAAACTTTTAGGTGCTTAGCAAGTCGTTTGAGCTTGCGGTCCGGGATTGCAAAGCTATTGGTGAGAGAGCAAGGTTCATCCCAGGAGGATTGCACCACCTCACTATAGCCTTGAAGCAACGGCCAGTAGCTCTCAAAACGAAACCTTGGTGGGCAGCGAGTGACCAGGTCTTGGACGAGCAGAAGCGGACAGTGGTCAGACATCGAAGAGGATTGGGGCAGCAATTTAGCAGCTGGGAACAAATCCTCCCAATCAGAGTTACAGAAAGCACGGTCAAGTCTGACTAAGGTAGGATCATCTTGCTCGTTGCTCCAAGTGAAGCGTCGACCCACTAATTTGATTTCTTTGAGGTAACTCCGGTCCAGGGCATCCCTGAATCTTCTCATCCAACTCCTATTTACCCGCGGTTTGTTCTTGTCTTGGTCATGAAGGATGAGGTTGAAATCACCAACGACTACCCAAGGCCCAGTTACATTTGAGTGGATAGAGATCAGCTCATCGAGGAAAGCACGTTTGCGCTCATCATCGGAGGGGCCGTAAACTGTGGTTAGGGTCCAGGAAAGGTTGTTTACTGGGTTGCAGAATTTGACCGTGATGGAGAAGGTTGCCACACTGACTGATGTAGCGGTAAGAAGGTCAGTACGCCAAAGCATTATCACACCACCTCTTGTCCCATCGGCCGGAGGGCAGCTCGAGCCGTCCAGCGTACCGCCCAACAAGATCTACTCTAATGTCATCATCAAAAAGAGCCAGCTTGGACTCTTGGATGCAAAGGATGGAACACTTTGAATTAACGACAAGGTCTCGAACGACCGATCGCCTTGCACGATCGTTGAGACCTCTCACATTCCAGCCTAAGCGAGGTTAAGGTTTGATAACATGGAGACTTAAGGTCGACCAATATGTGTGCCGGAGCACAACAAGCTTGACGTAGGGCCTGTGCCGGCTACGGTAAAGGCACAGAACATCTTCGTCAGCAGCACACATGATGACTACAGCGTTTGCAGAAATAAACGGACAGCCATGCTAGCTACAGGCAGCGGCATGGTACATGCAGATGCAGATGTTGTGATACATCAGGGACGGGACGACATAGCGGGCGGACTTGATCAGTCCGCGTAAGGAGCCTCCTTGAGCAGGGCGCACAGATCTCCTTCAGGAAGACGGAACGCAGGCCTGCTGGAGACCTCAGCAAGGTCCGCCAGGCCCTGGATGTGCTGCTCAGACAGAGGCTGCTGGAAGAGCTGCAAGTATTGCTGCAGGACGTCTTCGCTGAAGTCCTCTTCGCGGCTGATCAGACCAAGCTGCTTGCAGGCGCTTGCCTGGGCTTTGCGAGCGAGCGTCATGGTGGAGGCTTTGGTGGCCGGCCTTTCACTCCTCCTAGACGAGGAGGTGGAGGGAAAAGCTTCTTGGAGGCGAGCTTCTTCTTGAGGGCTGCTCCGGCTGGAGGAAGACCGAGCGAGGGAGGGAGATCTTGCCCATGAGCCTAGTGAGAAGCGAAGTCTTGGAGTCAACCTGGAGGTCAGCCACCTTGGTTGTTACTTCATCGAGCTGGTTTTGTGCTAGGAGGTTAGCGTCTCGCAGCGCTTGCAGGGCATTGGACTTGGCTGTGACATGAAAGAGCTGCTCATCGTCAATGTCATCGGGTGATGCCGGTGGTGAAGGCTGTCGTAGTGGAGGCGTCGCAAAAATGTCTTGTAGTTGCCAGCCCGTCGCATTGTGGTGGATGAGGGAGCTGAAATCTTCCACCTCATACACCGTCTTCTCTTCTTGTATCACTGTTGCCGCCCCTTCGCCGCCTTCCGGCAGCGTCTGTGCGTTGCCCGGTCCAAAGAGGCGCTCTCCAAGCGCCTTCTGGCCTTGTTGGATCCCAGCTTCGGTCGCCGCAGCTTCCCAGTCGAAGGGGGCCTCTGGCCCGTTCAGCCAGGCCCCATTCCAAGCTTGAATGGCCTGCGGCGTTGGCACGTGCTCGGCGGAGTGTTCGCCGAAGAAGGTGCTCCAGGCATCAACTCTGAGCGGCGGGTGCTGGTTGAGAGGCCGCACCGACTCCTCGCCTTCCTGCATGGACGATGTTGGCGGACCAAGCTGTGCGCATAGGCGCTTGCCAAAGGAACTTCCGCTGCCGGCATCAGCTCCCAAGGAATGGGCGGAGAGGCTAGAGGCTGCGTGGAGTGGTCGTCGATAGGCAGCAGCCCCCCCGACGGAGAGTGGGGCATGCCCGTCGTCACAGCCGCAGGGACTGGGTGGAAACATGGCGGTGGCGAAAGCTGCATAGGGCTGCCAGGGCTAAGAGGGTGGCGGGGTGACGGCGTCATCCCCATAGCCGCCGAGCCAACGGGGGTAGAGGACCGGCTCCGCCAACGCATATCTTCATCAGGCAGTTGTGCCCCGCCTGCTGCGGACACTAGGAGAGGCGCCGCCGTCAGCACGGGCGCCCTGATCTTGTCTTCACGCTGGAGGTCGCCGAAGTCGCGGCGTGGGCTCTTGGAGCGGCGCCGCGAGCCTTCGTGGCCAGCATCCTTGTCATGGCGCCGGCGTTCAGGAGAACGGCTAGGGCGACGATCATGCGCCGCTATTCGTTGCCGTCCATGATCGCGCCGGTGGCCACCTCCGTTGGCCCTGGAGTCGCGCCCTTCAATGCCGTGGCCACTCCCGCGGCTGGCACGCCTACGCCCGTCGCTGCCCCCCGTCCGGTCGTGCCGACGATCATCGTCATCATCCTCAGGGTTGTGGTGGTTGGAGGGCCCCAAACGGTTCCGGGCTGGCCTGACCCTAGGCAGGGCTGCGCCGTCCGGCTCACCCCACTGCCACTCCTTGTGGAAGACGGCCGGGAAGTCGATGTCGCGCCGGCGCCGCCCATCCCCATCCAGGATGGGGCGGTAATCCTTGACAGTGTCCAGATGGACAAGGATGCGGAAGCGCGTGCTGTCAACGCCCTCGTCCGACGGAGCCCCCTCCGGGAGGCCCGATCTTCGCGCGGGTAGCCGCCCCAGGATGGAGTGGGACTTGACCCTGGGGATGTTGTCCGGGTCCATCGTCCAGACCCAGGCGAACAGGCCCGCCGTGTTGTCGCGCGTCACCGAGCGGCGCTCGATGTTGTCAAGCTCGCAGGCGCCGCCAAGGATGGCCCTGACGGTGTCCCGCCTGGTCCCAAGCGTTGAGGGGCGCGCACTCCGAGACCACACGGCGATGAGAACCGCCAGGTTTCCGGCCTGCCGCGCGCCGTCGGCGACCAGGACTTGAACACCATGCTGCCTCGGCGAAGCGGGATGGAGCGCCGCTCGAACGCCAAGTCGCATTGCCAAGGCTCCTTGAAGCCAACAAGGAAGTCGTCGGGGAAGGTGGCGGAGACGTGGATGTCTGCCCAGGGAAAGCCGAGCTCGTCCCGGATGGCCTTGGCGACCGAGCCCGTGCTGATGTTGGTCTTGGAGTCGGAGATGATGATGGTCAGATGCGTGCGGCGCATCTCATAGGCCGCGGCCTCCATCGCCGGCGGTGCCGGTGGAGGAGCTGAACTCCTCCATCGGCCTCCTTGAGGGATTACCCGGCTCAGAGCCCATGTTGCCGCTTGGCAGCAGGAACGAGCGGAAGGAGGGCCTGCCCTCCAAAGCGCAGCTGGACCGCGAAACCGGCGGCGGCGGCGGCAGTCTTGCCGGAGCCGAGTCTTGCGGTCTTGAGCGTACGGCGGCTGCTTTGTCGGGGCAGGAGCGGGCGATGTGGCCAGTGCGCTTGCACTGGAGACACCTGACCTTGCCGTCGCAGTGGCGGACGAAGTGGAACGGGGAGAGGCAACGGAAGCACGCATCTTTAAACCAAGGACGTGGTGGATGCCTGATACGTCTCCGACGTATCGATAATTTCTTATGTTCCATGCCATATTATTGATGATACCTACATGTTTTATGCACACTTTATGTCATATTCGTGCATTTTCTGGAACTAACCTATTAACAAGATGCCGAAGTGCCAGTTCCTGTTTTCTCGCTGTTTTTGGTTTCGAAATCCTAGTAACGAAATATTCTCGAATCGGACGAAATCAAGACCCGGGTTCCTATTTTCACCGGAAGCATCCGAACACCGGGAAGGACCGGAGGGGGCACTCGGGCCCCCGGACCATAGGCCGGCGCGGCCTGGCCCCGGCCGCGCCGCCATATGGTGTGGCCACCCCTTCGACCCTCCCTGCGCCGCCTCTTCGCCTATATAAAGCCTCCGTCGCGAAACCCCCGAGGCGAAAAACCACGATACGGAAAACCTTCCGGAGCCGCCGCCATCGCGAAGCCAAGATCCGGGGGACAGGAGTCTCTCGTTCCGGCACCCTGCCGGAGCGGGGAAGTGCCCCGGAAGGCTTCTCCATCGACACCGCTGCCATCTCCACCGCCATCTTCATCACCGCTGCTGCTCCCATGAGGAGGGAGTAGTTCTCCATCGAGGCTCGGGGCTGTACCGGTAGCTATGTGGTTCATCTCTCTCCTATGTGCTTCAATACAATAATCTCATGAGCTGCCTTACATGATTGAGATTCATATGATGATGCTTGTAATCTAGATGTCATTATGCTAGTCAAGTGAGTTTTACTTATGTGATCTCCGGAGACTCCTTGTCCCACGTGTGTAAAGGTGACAGTGTGTGCACCGTGTGGGTCTCTTAGGCTATATTTCACAGAATACTTATTCACTGTTGAATGGCATAGTGAGGTGCTTATTTATATCTCTTTATGATTGCAATGTGTTTGTATCACAATTTATCTATGTGCTACTCTAGCAATGTTATTAAAGTAGTTTTATTCCTCCTGCATGTGTGCAAAGGTGACAAGTGTGTGCACCGTGTTAGTACTTGGTTTATGCTATGATCATGATCTCTTGTAGATTGCGAAGTTAACTATTGCTATGATAATATTGATGTGATCTATTCCTCCTACATATGCATGAAGGTGACAGGTGTGCATGCTATGCTAGTACTTGGTTTAGTCTTTTGATCTATCTTACACTAAAGGTTACTAAAATATGAGCATTATTGTGGAGCTTGTTAACTCCGGCATTGAGGGTTCGTGTAATCCTACGCAATGTGTTCATCATCCAACAAAAGTGTAGAGTATGCATTTATCTATTCTGTTATGTGATCAATGTTGAGAGTGTCCACTAGTGAAAGTGTAATCCCTAGGCCTTGTTCCTAAATATCGCTATCGCTGCTTGTTTACTGTTTCTATCGTGTTACCACTTTCGCTGCGTTACCTACTGCTTGTTTACTCGTCCTGGGCAAAGCACTTTTCTGGTGCCGTTGCCACTGCTCATACTTATTCATACCACCCGTATTTCACTATCTCTTCGCCGAACTAGTGCACCTATTAGGTGTGTTGGGGACACAAGAGACTTCTTGCTTTGTGGTTGCAGTGGTTGCATGAGAGGGATATCTTTGACCTCTTCCTCCCCGAGTTCGATAAACCTTGGGTAATCCACTTAAGGGAAACTTGTCTGCTGTTCTACAAACCTCTGCTCTTGGAGGCCCAACACCGTCTACAAGAATAGAAGCTCCCGTAGACATCAAGCACTTTTCCGGCGCCGTTGCCGGGAGGAAAGGTAAAAGGCACTCATACTACGGTCCCGTGTAAAGTATTTTTCCGGCGCCATTGTGTGTGTGCTCGAAGCTATTTCCTTTAGATCCTGCAATTGCATCTTTTTGTTTCTTGTTTACACTAGTTTGGCATAATGTACAAGAGTGAGCTTCTTATTCTATTTCCTGATTTAAAACATGGATTGTTTGATGCGAAAATTAAAAAACCTATGAAATCTTATTTGCATGCTGGTAGTAATATTAGTATGAACGCTTTGAACACCATTGTTGACAATAATATAGAAAGTTCTAAGCTTGGGGAAGCTGGTTTTCATGATCTTTTTAGTCCCCCAAGCATTGAGGAGAAAATTTTCTTTGATGATACTTTGCCTCCTATTTCTGATGATTATAATGATAGTGGTCTTTTGGTGCCACCTACTATGGAGAGTAAATTTTGTTGTGATTATACTATGCCTCCTACACTTGATGAGAATAATAATGATAGCTACTTTGTTGAATTTGCTCCCACTACAACTAATAAAATTGATTATGCCTATGTGGAGAGTAATAATTTTATGCATGAGACTCATGATAAGAATGCTTTATGTGATAGTTATATTGTTGAGTTTGCTCATGATGCTACTGAAAGTTATTATGAGAGAGGAAAATATGGTTGTAGAAATTTTGATGTTACTAAAATGCCTCTCTATGTGCTGAAATTTTTGAAGCTACACTTGTTTTATCTTCCTATGCTTGTTACTTTGCTCTTCATGAACTTGTTTATTTACAAGATTCCTATGCATAGGAAGCATGTTAGACTTAAATTTGTTTTTAATTTGCCTCTTGATGCTCTCTTTTGCTTCAAATACTATTTCTTGCGAGTGCATCATTAAAACTGCTGAGCCCATCTTAACGGCTATAAAGAAAGAACTTCTTGGGAGATAACCCATGTGTTTATTTTGCTACAGTACTTTGTTTTATATTTGTGTCTTGGAAGTTGTTTACTACTGTAGCAACCTCTCCTTATCTTAGTTTTATGTTTTGTTGTGCCAAGTAAAGTCTTTGATAGTAAAGTAAATACTAGATTTGGATTACTGCGCAGTTCCAGATTTCTTTGCTGTCACGAATCTGGGTCTAATTCTCTGTAGGTAACTCAGAAAATTATGCCAATTTACGTGAGTGATCCTCAGATATGTACGCAACTTTCATTCAATTTGGGCATTTTCATTTGAGCAAGTCTGGTGCCCTTTTAAAATTCGTCTTTACGGACTGTTCTGTTTTGACAGATTCTGCCTTTTATTTCGCATTGCTTCTTTCGCTGTGTTGGGTGGATTTCTTTGTTCCATTACCTTCCAGTAGCTTTGAGCAATGTCCAGAAGTGTTAAGAATGATTGTGTCACCTCTGAACATGTGAGTTTTTGATTATGCACTAACCCTCTAATGAGTTTGTTTCGAGTTTGGTGTGGAGGAAGTTTTCAAGGGTCAAGAGAGGAGGATGATATACTATGATCAAGGAGAGTGAAAGCTCTAAGCTTGGGGATGCCCCGGTGGTTCACCCCTGCATATTCTAAGAAGACTCAAGCGTCTAAGCTTGGGGATGCCCAAGGCATCCCCTTCTTCATCGACAACATTATCGGGTTCCTCCCCTGAAACTATATTTTTATTCCGTCACATCTTATGTACTTTGCTTGGAGCGTCGGTTTGTTTTTGTTTTTTGTTTTGTTTGAATAAAATGGATCCTAGCATTCACTTTATGGGAGAGAGACACGCTCCGCTGTAGCATATGGACAAATATGTCCTTAGGCTCTACTCATAGTATTCATGGCGAAGTTTCTTCTTCGTTAATTTGTTATATGGTTGGAATTGGAAAATGATACATGTAGTAAATTGCTATAATGTCTTGGATAATGTGATACTTGGCAATTGTTGTGCTCATGTTTAAGCTCTTGCATCATATACTTTGCACCCATTAATGAAGAAACACTTAGAGCTTGCTAATTTGGTTTGCATATTTGGTTTCTCTAGAGTCTAGATAATATCTAGTATTGAGTTTTGAACAACAAGGAAGACGGTGTAGAGTCTTATAATGTTTACAATATGTCTTTTATGTGAGTTTTGCTGCACCGGTTCATCCTTGTGTTTGTTTCAAATAACCTTGCTAGCCTAAGCCTTGTATCGAGAGGGAATACTTCTCATGCATCCAAAATCCTTGAGCCAACTACTATGCCATTTGTGTCCACCATACCTACCTACTACATGGTATTTCTCCGCCATTCCAAAGTAAATTGCTTGAGTGCTACCTTTAAATAATTCAAAATTTATCACCTCTGATTTGTGTCAATGTTTTATAGCTCATGAGGAAGTATGTGGTGTTTTATCTTTCGATCTTGTCATTTACTTCGGACAGACTTTCACAATGGACTAGTGGCACATCCGCTTATCCAATAATTTTGCAAAAAGAGCTGGCAATGGGGTTCCCAGTCCCGATTAATTAACTTGCATTAATAATTCTCTTCACATGTTTTGCTCTGATTCATAAGTAAGCAACTTAATTTTGCAAATAGACACTCCTTCATGGTATGTGATTGTTGGAAGGCACCCGAGGATTCGGTTAGCCATGGCTTGTGTAAGCAAAAGGTTGGGAGGAGTGTCATCCATAAATAAAGAAAAACTAAACTAAAGTACATGTGTAAACAAAAGAGAAGAGGGATGATCTACCTTGCTGGTAGAGATAACGTCCTTCATGGGAGCCGCTCTTGAAAGTCTGGTTGATGAGGTAGTTAGAGTGCCCACTACCATTCGTTGACAACAACAAACACCTCTCAAAAATTTTACTTTTATGCTCTCTTTATGTTTTCAAAACCAAAGCTCTAGCACAAATATAGCAATCGATGCTTTCCTCTTTGAAGGACCATTCTTTTTACTTTTATGTTGAGTCAGTTCACCTATCTCTCTCCACCTCAAGAAGCAAACACTTGTGTGAACTGTGCATTGATTCCTACATACTTGCATATTGCACTTGTTATATTACTCTATGTTGACAAACTATCATTGAGATATACATGTTACAAGTTGAAAGCAATTGCTGAAACTTTATCTTCCATTGTGTTGCTTCAATATCTTTACTTTAAATTATTGCTTTATGAGTTAACTCTTATGCAAGACTTATTGATGCCTGTCTTGAAAGTGCTATTCATGAAAAGTCATTGCTTTATGATTCAGCTTGTTTACTCATGTCATTACCATTGTTTTGATCGCTGCATTCATTACATATGTTTACAATATGATCAAGGTTATGATGGCATGTCACTTCGGAAATTATCTTTGTTATCGTTTTACTCGCTTCGGGACGAGCAGAACTAAGCTTGGGGATGCTTGATACGTCTCCGACGTATCGATAATTTCTTATGTTCCATGCCATATTATTGATGATACCTACATGTTTTATGCACACTTTATGTCATATTCGTGCATTTTCCGGAACTAACCTATTAACAAGATGCCGAAGTGCCAGTTCCTGTTTCTACGCTGTTTTTGGTTTCGAAATCCTAGTAACGAAATATTCTCGGAATCGGACGAAATCAAGACCCAGGTTCCTATTTTCACCGGAAGCATCCAGAACACCCGGGAAGGACCGGAGGGGGGCACCGGGCCCCCGGACCATAGGCCGGCGCGGCCCGGGCCCCGGCCGCGCCGCCATATGGTGTGGCCACCCCTTCGACCCTCCTGCGCCGCCTCTTCGCCTATATAAAGCCTCCGTCGCGAAACCCCTGAGGCGAAAAACCACGATACGGAAAACCTTCCAGAGCCGCCGCCATCGCGAAGCCAAGATCTGGGGGACAGGAGTCTCTGTTCCGGCACCCTGCCGGAGTGGGGAAGTGCCTCCGGAAGGCTTCTCCATCGAAACCGCTGCCATCTTCATCACCGCTGCTGCTCCCATGAGGAGGGAGTAGTTCTCCATCGAGGCTCGGGGCTGTACCGGTAGCTATGTGGTTAATCTCTCTCCTATGTGCTTCAATACAATAATCTCATGAGCTGCCTTACATGATTGAGATTCATATGATGATGCTTGTAATCTAGATGTCATTATGCTAGTCAAGTGAGTTTTACTTATGTGATCTCCGGAGACTCCTTGTCCCACGTGTGTAAAGGTGACGAGTGTGTGCACCGTGTGGGTCTCTTAGGCTATATTTCACAGAATACTTATTCACTCGTTGAATGGCATAGTGAGGTGCTTATTTATATCTCTTTATGATTGCAATGTGTTTGTATCACAATTTATCTATGTGCTACTCTAGCAATGTTATTAAAGTAGTTTTATTCCTCCTGCATGTGTGCAAAGGTGACAGAGTGTGTGCACCGTGTTAGTACTTGGTTTATGCTATGATCATGATCTCTTGTAGATTGCGAAGTTAACTATTGCTATGATAATATTGATGTGATCTATTCCTCCTACATATGCATGAAGGTGACAGTGTGCATGTTATGCTAGTACTTGGTTTAGTCTTTTGATCTATCTTACACTAAAGGTTACTAAAATATGAGCATTATTGTGGAGCTTGTTAACTCCGGCATTGAGGGTTCGTGTAATCCTACGCAATGTGTTCATCATCCAACAAAAGTGTAGAGTATGCATTTATCTATTCCGTTATGTGATCAATGTTGAGAGTGTCCACTAGTGAAAGTGTAATCCCTAGGCCTTGTTCCTAAATATCGCTATCGCTGCTTGTTTCTTGTTTCTACTGCGTTACCACTCTGCTTTGCGTTACTACTGCTTGTTTCTTGTCCCGGGCAAAGCACTTTTCCGGTGCCGTTGCCACTGCTCATACTTATTTATACCACCTGTATTTCACTATCTCTTCGCCGAACTAGTGCACCTATTAGGTGTGTTGGGGACACAAGAGACTTCTTGCTTTGTGGTTGCGAGGTTGCATGAGAGGGATATCTTTGACCTCTTCCTCCCTGAGTTCGATAAACCTTGGGTAATCCACTTAAGGGAAACTTGCTGCTGTTCTACAAACCTCTGCTCTTGGAGGCCCAACACTGTCTACAAGAATAGAAGCTCCCGTAGACATCAATGCCCGTGTTCCTTCTGCCTCCGTCCAGCTGCAGCTCCTCCCGAAGCGGAAGGAGTTACTCTCCTCCACCATCGCCTCGGGCGCACCTCTTGCCAAACCTCCTCTCTGGCCTTGAAGTCCTGATTTCCCGGATTCGCACAGAAAATGGGGGGGCAACAATAATGGATCTCAACCTGGACGCCGCAGGCAACTCGGCGGCCGGGGACGGCAACCTACCAGGCAGCTCAACGCGAGTAGGCACCACGCCAGGCATGATAGGAGGCGGAGGGGGCAGAGCCTCCTGCTCTGCACCGTACGGGGGCAGCAGCCCAGCGCTTGCTGAGGTCGCCATCAGCCATGAATGCGATGCGCCAGGGAGCTGCTTGCTGGCCGGGGCGCTCGAAGGGGAAGGTGGAGCGGCCGCGTCTGGTGCAGATCCGCGTGGGGGCGCCGCTGCGGGCAAGGAGATGGCCGGCGCAGAGTCAAACTTCCTCGATCCGCCCGCTTTGACGGATCCTGCCACCAGATCCGGCGTGATGGAGCCGAAAAGCAGCGCTAGGCCGACCGGGGCTGCTCGCAGTCCATCCTTGAGGTCTCCGGCGCTGAGGTTGGAGGGGCTGCGGTTGGGGAGGGGAGGGCTGTTGGTGTGGGAGGTGGCCGCCTCGACAGGGAGAGGCCGAGGCGCGGTAGGAGGGGAGGGGAGGGAGAGGCTCTCTCTCTCACTCATCGTTGCTTGCCTCTCGATGCGCGACAAGGAGCCCAGCGAGGCAGTCAGGCAGGGTTGTGCTGTTCGTAGCGGCAAAAGATCTCGGTGCAGCCAAAAAAGGGAGTCAATCACTTCACAAACATTCAGAATGTCAAAAGTGCTTCAATACCCTTGAGTAAAATGCGAGCCCCGAAGCAGAAGAACTCAGATGGGATGTTTTTTATATATATCAAACAAGTGGGTGGCCCGTACATTTGCGGGGCTAGAGTTTATATGTATTTTTACATTTGGACTTTAACAAAGACCCATCGGGCAAGCCTATATAGTTTTGGTAGCTATCTAGAGGGGTTGGAGACCGATCATTCCCTCAAATCGGTCGGCCGTGCTCGAATGACCCCCTATGGAGCGCCTAGCGAGTATGGTTCGAGCGTGCTAGACAAAGTTTTGGGACAGCCGTTCCACCGTCACCTATCTGGGAGCTATTTTTCGTTCCAGACGTCAGGGAGCGAAGACTAGGAAAAAAGAATGAAAGTTGTAGAAAAAATAGGCGTTTTTTGTTTGCCCCCCGTGAAGAAAAATTCGAGAGGCGTGGCATGCCTTACAGACTCAACGTTAGCCATTGTGAGCTATTCCGAGTACGATCCCCATGGAAGAAAAGAAAAAGATGGGGATCCCGAGTACGATCTCTGAACTGCAAAAACTGAAATCTGACAAAGCTGTGTCCGCTGCTCCCTACAGACTGAATTCTTTGGCCAGCCGTCCATGTACCACCTTGACTAGTATGACAGTGTGGAGACCAAGTCACGACCGATGTCCATGGCAACTCTCTCTGCTGTCTGCTGCATATAAGTAGATGTCATGTCCATGGCAACTCTTCCACTGAGCCATTCAGAAACACAAGCAGAGCCCCACCGATATCTGCAAGGCTCTCCGTGGTTAGGGAAAAAGAGCAGGGCTAGCGAGATAACCGGTACGCTCGCATCTGACCCTGTAGTTCGATCTGTGTAGTTTGTTCTTCGTGCCACTCAAAGATCAGAGCGGTTCGAGCGAATTCTTTGTTGCCTAAGCTATTTGATCTCCGGATGACTGTTCTTGTGTTTCCCTCCATCTTCCTCTTAGCAGAGCAATGTTGTTTCTTTCTGGAGATCTTTTGCCTTCGGTCAGATTTTAAAACGGGTTACCTTTCTTCCCTTCGATTTTCTGCTGGTGATTTTCGGGTCAGTTTTTAAAACGGGTTTACCCCAAGATCACATGTTTTCCTATTTTCGTGAGGGAATTTGTGCCTAAGATTTTCCTATTACACTCATATGAGGTCCAGGTGAAAGTTTCGGCTTAAGATCTTTTATCTCCTGATGAATGTTCTTGCCTTTGCTTCTTTCTCTCCGTCTCCCTCTCTCTCTTTCTCTTTGGAAATCTTTTTCCTTCGGGTAAGGTCTTGAAACGAGTCTGTGTTCTCCTGATGAATGTTCTTGCCTTTGATTCTTTCTCTCCGTGTCTCTCTTAGCAGAGCCATGCTGTCTTTTTGGAGATCTATTTCCTTCGGGTAAGGTTTGGAAACGAGTTGGCGTTCCATTTGATTTCCTTGACAAAGGTTTATTGGGGGTTTCTTGGCGTTCTTTTCCCAAGTAGTCGCTCCCAACTGGCAACTTAGGATCTTCCTCTGCCATTTCCTTTTCATGTTAGTGTGTGTTGACAAGATCTGATATTCTTGTTTCTTGTCTGAATGCGAAGGCCGCGATCTGGGTGCTGCACCAGCTGCAGGAGCGAAGATGAACAAGGTTTAAAACCCAAACATTTCATATTCTGTTTGCTCATATTTGCCCCAACGTGTTCTTGTGTTCGTTCGGTGTCTCCGTCTGAATCTGCACGCTTTGCTTCTGTGCAGGGAAAGATCGTCAAGATAGCGGTGGCGTCCGTGCTGGCCATGCTGCTTCTGGCGGCGGCGGCTGTCTCGTTGGCGTGCTACGACGGTGCCGAGCTCCGCGCCTTCTTCGGCAGCGACAACTTCCTGATGATCTGTGTGGGCACGCACCTCGCTTCCATCTGCCTTCTGGCGAGGTGCGCTGCCACGGCGCCCACCCCTGCTGCCCGGCGCTACTATGCAGATTCCGCCGTCGCGTCCTCCGTGCACCTGGCGGCCAATCTGTACTGTGTCCTGGTGGCGGTGAGTTTTCCGTGCTCCATGCTCTGTTGGCATCTTCTTCTGAAGACTGGGCTCTGATTAACTCAACTCGCCCTTGTTGTTTTCGCCAGTGTCCCAAGAAGGTCCATGATTGTGCTTAGGTTCTTGTGGATGTGCCTGCCGAAGGATGGAAGATGGCTAATTTTGGAGTGTTTGGAGATGCGCCAGCTGAGTTTGGAAGGGCCTGTCATATGGTGTTTTCTTTTAGTTTAATCTGCCACTATCGTTCTAGTAGTTGCATTACTATGGTAGATGTCTATCTTAGCATGTTTGTTGTTCTTCCTCTGGGGTTTATGAACTTGGATCATATTTGGAGTCTGGAGACTGTTTGCAGCAGCAATAGCTTTAATTAGATGCCCTCGAGTATGGCCCACCAATCTACCTGCTTTATGAACTTTGAGGTTTTTCTTCCTTGATCTAGTTACATGAATTGTCCGAGGAATGTATGTGACTGCTGAATTTATAAGACTGGTTCGGTAGAAATTTGCAAACCAGCTCTGTGTTTCTGGCTATCTTGCAGTACAATGTAGATATCTATCTTAGCATGTTTGTTGTTCTTCCTCTGGGTTTATGAACTTGGATCATATTTGGAGTCTGGAGACTGTTTGCAGCAGCAATAGTTTTAGATTCCCTCTAGTACGGCCCTCCAATCTACCTCCTTTTTGAACTTAGAGGTTTTTGTTACTCGATCCAGTTACATGAATTGGCCCTGGAATGTATGTGACTACTCAGTCTATGAGACTGGCTCCGTAGAAATTTGTGAATCAGCTCTGTGTTTCTGACTGTCTCTATGCGCACCAGCGACCTGTCCTACATTGGGTTTTTTTTGTGAGAGAATGCGGGAAACTGAGTAGCGTTTATGTACTCACAGCAGTAGTACCATTATTATATTCTCCCCTGTTCTACAATTTTTGTTGTGGTTCCAGTTCATCGTAAACTAAAACCATGACAAGATTATAAGATGGAGGGAGTAGCTAATAGCTGACACTCACGCTACATGGCAACAAAAATTCAGCCTTTTTCTTGAACGGGGAAATCCAGACTTTATGGCAGGTATTGTTGATTACTACAATTAACTAGCCATGGATGTGTGCCCGTCCATCTTGACAAAATACTGATATATATTTGAGTATTTTTCCTAAACATTGTACCGTGCACTTTAAGAGTTTCCATCATGCTATAAATAGAAAATATGCAGACTTTCCACCAGTTTTAAATGTCAAAAATAGATTATAGTTACAATTAGACTACAGAGTCAAAACAATGTCTGCTACTATTTCATACGGGGAAATGTGGACAATATTATATGAATTCAGCGTAAGCTTCGTAACTTAACCACTATGTGAACATACCTAGGAAAAACATGTGGAATTTAAACAAGATCGAAAAAGTGATGGATAGAACTTTCAGACCCATTTGGTTTTAGTGGTATGCTCAATAATTCTTTGACAGCGATGGCGTCACGGCGGAAAGTGACCCCCCCCCCCCCCATTTCCCCTCTCGCGACCGGTCGTCCCCTGCGGCGGCCGGGCGCGCATCTCCACCTCCATCGGCTAGCTCCCCCTCCCCTCCTCTCCCCTGCCACCGCCGTCGGCGTGCGGCGCCGGGCCTTGCCCGTTGATGGCGCGTGATGCACACGTCCGTTGGGAACCCCAAGAGTAAGGTGTGATGCGCACAGCAGTAAGTTTTCCCTCAGAAAGAAACCAAGGTTATCGAACCAGTAGGAGATGAAGGCCACGTGAAGGTTGTTGGTGGAGGAGTGTAGTGCGGCGCAACACCAGGGATTTTGGCGCCAACGTGGAATCTGCACAACACAATCACAATACTTTGCCCCAACTT
This sequence comes from Lolium rigidum, assembly GCF_022539505.1. Classification (NCBI taxonomy): domain Eukaryota; kingdom Viridiplantae; phylum Streptophyta; class Magnoliopsida; order Poales; family Poaceae; genus Lolium; species Lolium rigidum. The sequence continues at coordinate 341,258,969 of NC_061514.1, forward strand.
AACAGTGAGGTTGTCAATCTCACCGGCTTGCTGTAAACAAAGGATTAAACGTATGGTGTGGAAAATGATGTTTGTTTGCGAAGAATAACAGAGAACAGAGATTGCAGTAGATTGTATTTCAGATGTAAAAGAATGGACCGGGGTCCACAGTTCACTAGTGGTGTCTCTCCAATAAGATAAATAGCATGTTGGGTGAATAAATAGAGAGGGCATAACAATGCACATACATATCATGATGACTACTATGAGATTTACTTAGGGCATTACGACAAAGAACATAGACCGCTATCCAGCATGCATGTATGCCTAAAAAGTCCACCTTCGGGTTAGCATCCGCACCCCTTCCAGTATTAAGTTGCAAACAACAGACAATTGCATTAAGTACTGTGCGTAATGTAATCAACACAAATATCCTTAGACAAAGCATCAATGTTTTATCCCTAGTGGCAACATCACATCCATAACCTTAGAACTTTCTATCACTGTCCCAGATTCAATGGAGGCATGAACCCACTATCGAGCATAAATACTCCCTCTTGGAGTTACAAGTATCAACTTGGCCAGAGCCTCTACTAGCAACGGAGAGCATGCAAGAACATAAACAACACATATATGATAGATCAATTAATCAACTTGACATAGTATTCCATATTCATCGGATCCCAACAAACACAACATGTAACACTACAATTAGATGATCTTGATCATGATAGGCAGCTCACAAGATCTAAACATGATAGCACAAGAGGAGAAGACAACCATCTAGCTACTGCTATGGACCCATAGTCCAAGGATGAACTACTCACGCATCAATCCGGAGGCGGACATGATGATGTAGAGTCCTCCGGTGATGATTCCCCTCTCCGGCAGGGTGCCGAAGGCGATCTCCTGAATCCCCCGAGATGGGATTGGCGGCGGCGGCGTCACAGTAACTTTTCTCGTATCGTGGCTCTCGGCACTAGGGTTTTCGCGACATGGAGAATAAATAGGCGAAGGGGCAGAGTCGGGGGACGCTCGAGGGGCCCACCCCATAGGGCGGCGCGGCCAGGGGTGGGGCCACGCCCCCCTAGGGTGTGGCCACCTCGTCGCCCCTCTTTGTCTCCTCTTCGGACTTCTGGAAGGCTCCGTGCAAAATAAGACCGTGGGCTTTTGTTTCGTCCAATTCCGAGAATATTTGTTTGTGTAGGATTTACGAAACCAAAAACAGCAGAAAACAGGAACTGGCGCTTCGGCATCTTGTTAATAGGTTAGTGCCGGAAAATGCATCAAAATGATATAAAGTGTATATAAAACATGTGAGTATTGTCATAAAACTAGCATCCCCAAGCTTATTCCTACTCGCCCTCGAGTAGGTAAACGATAACAAGGATAATTTCTGAAGTGACATGCTACTATCATAATCTTGATCAATACTATTGTAAAGCATATGAGATGAATGAAGTGATTCGAAGCAATAGTCTATAGTTTTGCTAACAAAAAGATAATGACTAAACAACTGAATTATATAGCAAAGACTTTTCATGAATAGTACTTTCAAGACAAACCTCAATAAGTCTTGCATAAGAGTTAACTCATAAAGCAATAGATTCTTAATAGAAGGTTTTGAAGCAACACAAAGGATGATTAAGTTTCAGCAATTGCTTTCAACTTGTAACATGTGTATCTCATGGATAGTTGTCAACATAAAGCAACATAACAAGTGCAATAAGTAAACATGTAAGAATAAATGCACACAGTTGACACAAGTGTTTGCTTCTAAGATAGAAAGAAGTAGGTAAACTGACTCAACATAAAGTAAAAGAAAGGCCCTTCGCAGAGGGAAGCATGGATTACTCATGTGCTAGAGCTTTTTATTTTGAAAACATGGAAACAATTTTGTCAACGGTAGTAATAATTCATATGTGTTATGCATAAAACCTCTTATAAGTTGCAAGCCTCATGTATCGAATACCAATAGTGCCCGCACCTTGTCCTAATTAGCTCGGATTTCCATGGATTATCATTGCATTACATATGTTTCAACCAAGTGTCACAAAGGGGTACCTCTATGCCACCTGTACAAAGGTCCAAGGAGATAGATCGCATTTGATTTCTCAGTTTTGATAGATCTCAACTTGAGGACATCCATACCGGGACAACATAGAAAACAGATAATGGACTCCTCTTTAATGCTTAAGCATTCAACAACAGATAATATTCTCATCAGAGATTGAGGATTAATGTCCAAGCTGAAACTTCCACCATGATACATGGCTTTGGTTGGCGGCCCAATGTTCTTCTCTAACAATATGCATACTCAAACCATTTAATGATGATAAATCACCCTTACTTCAGACAAGACGAACATGCATAGCAACTCACATGATATTCAACAAAGGTGTAAAAAGTTGATGGCGTCCCCGAAACATGGTTACCGCTCAACAAGCAACTTATAAGAAATAAGATACATAAGCGACATATTCAATACCACAATAGTTTTTAAGCTATTTTCCCATGAGCTATGTATTGCAAAGACAAGGAATGAAATTTTTAAGGTAGCACGCAAGCAATTTACTAGGAATGGCAGAGAAATACCACATATAGGTAGTTATGGTGGACACAAATGGCATGAGTTTTGGCTCAAGGTTTTTGGATGCACGAGAAGCATTTCCTCTCAGTACAAGGCTTTGGCTAGCAAGGTTGTTTGAAGCAAACACAAGTATGAACCGGTACAGACAAAACTTACATAAGAACATATTGCAAGCATTATAAGACTCTACATCGTCTTCCTTGTTGCTCAAACACTTTTACCATAAAATATCTAGGCCTTAGAGAGATCAATCATGCAATCCAAATTTCAACAAGCTCTACGGTAGTTCTCCACTAATAGGTTTAAACTACATGATGCAAAAGCTTAAACATGATCTATGAGAGCTCAAAACAATTGCCAAGTATCAAATTATTCAAGACCATATACCAATTACCACATGAAGCATTTTCTGTTTCCAACCAAATAGCTATCAACGAAGTGGCTTTCAACTCCGCCATGAACATTAAAGTAAAGCTAAGAACACCAGTGTTCATATGAAAAAACGGAGCGTGTCTTTCTCCCACACAAGGAATGCTAGGATCCCATATTATTCAAACAAAAACAAAAAGAAAAACAAACAGACGCTCCAAGTAAAGAACATAAGATGTGACGGAATAAAAATATAGTTTCACTAGAGGTGACCTGATAAGTTGTCGATGAAGAAGGGGATGCCTTGGGCATCCCCAATCTTAGATGCTTGAGTCTTCTTGAAATATGCAGGGATGAACCACGGGGGTATCCCCAAGCTTAGACTTTTTACTCTTCTTGATCATATTATATCATCCTCCTCTCTTGACCCTTGAAAACTTCCTCCACACCAGACTCAAAACAAACTCATTAGAGGGTTAGTGCATAATCAAAAATTCACATGTTCAGAGAGGACACAATCATTCTTAACACTTCTGGACATTACCCAAAGCTACAGTAGTAACAACTTCCAAGACTCAACAAAACAGTAGCAAAATAAAAACATGGGTTATCTCCCAAGAAGTGCTTTCTTTATAGCCATTAAGATGGGCTCAGTAATTTTAATGATGCTCTCGCAAGAAAATAAGAGTTGAAGCAAAAGAGAGCATCAAAAGCAAATAAGAAACACGTTTAAGTCTAACCCACTTCCTATGAAAAGGAATCTTGTAAATAAACAAGTCATGTAAGCATAATGCAATAAGTATAGGAAAACAAGACAAGCGCAACTTCAAGATTTTTAAGTAAAAAGAGAGGTGTTTTAGTGACATGAAAATCCCTACAACCATATTGTCCTCTCTCATAAAGATTTTCAGTAGCATCATGAACAAACTCAACAATATAACTATCACATGAAACATTCTTATCATGAGCTACATGCATAAAGTTATTACTCTCCTCATAAGCGTAGTCATTACTATTAATTGTAGTGGGAGCAAATTCAATAAGATAGCTATCATTATTATTCTCATCACCATAATCATCATATATAGGAGGCATATTGTAATCATAATTAATTTTCTCCTCAATAGTAGGTGGACTGAAAATATTATAGTCATCATTGTAATCATCATATATAGGAGGTAAAGTATCATCAAAGTAAATTTTCTCCTCCATGCTTGGGGGACTAAAAATATCATGCTCCTCAAAACCAGCTTCCCCAAGTTTAGAATTTTCCATAGCATTAGCAACAATGGTGTTCAAAGCATTCATACTAATAACATTGCCATTAGCATGCATATAAAGTTCCATAGGTTTTTTAATTTTCTCTTCAAACACCTCATGTCCTAACTCAAGATAAATACTATAAAGATCTCTAATATTTTTGTTGTTTTCCATTAAGCCTAACTAGTGAAATCACACAACTTAGTGTTCTCAGGAGTATTCATATTAACAATAATAAAAATAAGTAAAGCAAACTAAATTAAGTAAAGTAAAACAAGTAACTAATTTTTTTGTGTTTTTGATATAAAGAAAGCAAACAAAACAGAAAATAAAATAAAGTAAAGCAAGACAATAAACAAAGTAAAGAGATTGAATGTGAGAGACTCCCCTTGCAGCGTGTCTTGATCTCCCCGGCAACGGCGCCAGAAAACAGTCTTGATGGTGCGTGATGCACACGTCCGTTGGGAACCCCAAGAGGAAGGTGTGATGCGCACAGCAGTAAGTTTTCCCTCATAAAGAAACCAAGGTTATCGAACCAGTAGGAGATGAAGGCCATGTGAAGGTTGTTGGTGGAGGAGTGTAGTGCGGTGCAACACCAGGGATTCCGGCGCCAACGTGGAACCTGCACAACATAATCACAATACTTTGCCCCAACTTAACAGTGAGGTTGTCAATCTCACCGGCTTGCTGTAAACAAAGGATTAAACGTATGGTGTGGAAAATGATGTTTGTTTGCGAAGAACAACAGAGAACGGAGATTGCAGTAGATTGTATTTCAGATGTAAAAGAATGGACCGGGGTCCACAGTTCACTAGTGGTGTCTCTCCAATAAGATAAATAGCATGTTGGGTGAACAAATTACAGTTGGGCAATTGAGAAATAGAGAGGGCATAACAATGCACATACATATCATGATGACTACTATGAGATTTACTTAGGGCATTACGACAAAGAACATAGACCGCTACCCAACGATGCATCTATGCCTAAAAAGTCCACCTTCGGGTTAGCATCCGCACCCCTTCCAGTATTAAGTTGCAAACAACAAACAATTGCATTAAGTACTGTGCGTAATGTAATCAACACAAATATCCTTAGACAAAGCATCGATGTTTTATCCCTAGTGGCAACAACACATCCATAACCTTAGAACTTTCTGTCACTGTCCCAGATTAAATGGAGGCATGAACCCACTATCGAACATAAATACTCCCTCTTGGAGTTACAAGTATCAACTTGGCCAGAGCCTCTACTAGCAATGGAGAGCATGCAAGCACATAAACAACACATATATGATAGATCAATTAATCAACTTGACATAGTATTCCATATTCATCGGATCCCAACAAACACAACATGTAGCATTACAAATAGATGATCTTGATCATGATAGGCAGCTCACAAGATCTAAACATGATAGTACAAGAGGAGAAGACAACCATCTAGCTACTGCTATGGACCCATAGTCCAAGGATGAACTACTCACGCATCAATCCGGAGGCGGGCATGATGATGTAGAGTCCTCCGGTGATGATTCCCCTCTCCGGCAGGGTGCCGGAGGCGATCTCCAGAATCCCCCGAGATGGGATTGGCGGCGGCGGCGTCACAGTAACTTTTCTCGTATCGTGGCTCTCGGTACTAGGGTTTTCGCGACGGAGAGAATAAATAGGCGAAGGGGCAGAGTCGGGGGACGCTCGAGGGGCCCACCCCATAGGGCAGCGCGACCAGGGGTGGGGCCGCGCCCTCCTAGGGTGTGGCCGCCTCGTCGCCCCTCTTCGTCTCCTCTTCGGACTTCTGGAAGGCTCCGTGCAAAATAAGACCGTGGGCTTTTGTTTCGTCCAATTCCGAGAATATTTCCTGTGTAGGATTTCTGAAACCAAAAACAGCAGAAAACGGGAACTGGCGCTTCGGCATCTTGTTAATAGGTTAGTGCCGGAAAATGCATCAGAATGATATAAAGTGTATATAAAACATGTGAGTATTGTCATAAAACTAGCATGGAACATAAGAAATTATAGATACGTTTGAGACGTATCACCCGTGCGGTGCCGGCGGTGGCGGGCCGGACTTTACCCGCGGCGTGGACGGGGGCGCGGGGGCCTCGGGACGGCGGCGGTCTGGCGCGGCGGTGTGGTTTCCGCGCGTCGGGGTGGTCGGAGATGCGGCAGTCTGGCGCGGCGGCGTGGTTTCCGCGCGTCGGGGTGGTCGGAGATGCGGCGGCGTTGCCGTTGGCGGCGGCACGGCGCGGCCGAGGTTGTGGCGGCGGATCGTGCTCCGCTCAGATCTGGGCCAGTTTGGGCCCCATCTGGGCTGGGCGGGCTGTAGGTTCCCCTGTGCGGCGGCGATGCTCCCAGGATCTGGTGGTGTTGGGGCGGTGGTGGCAGGGTGTCGGCGGCGCTATGGCCGGCTAGCTGCAGCTTGGCGGCGTGGGCTTACCGGGCCAGGCGGGCCTGGTTCGCCCGTGCTGCCATGTCCGGTCGGCTCCCGCGAGATTGCGGTGGAGGTAGTTCCCTCCCGCTGGCTGCGGTGCTGCTTCCCCCGGCCCTGCTATCTTCAGTCACCTCATCTTAGGCCCTGCGTCGAGGACCACCGAGGAGATAGTGAGGATGACATCAAGACCGTGCTGTCGTGTGCTGGTGGGCGGATGGCTGGGTGGAGCACTTCGGCTGAACAGGGTGGTGGTGTTGGGGGTTGGGAGAAATCCATGTTGGCTTTGCCGACACCGTCGCGGTGACGCCTGAGGGCGCCGCCTTACCTTCCTGCAGGGCGTCGGCTGTACCCCCCGCCCAATCCCCTCCGCGTACCGGGGGAAACCCTAGGATGAGTCCGGACAGCAGCGGCGTCATCGTCGTTCCCCGTGTTGAAGGTGTTGTTTGGTACACGGTGGTTCGGAGTGATAGGAGCGTGGTAGGACTTTTTCGGGAGGCGCAGCGGTGGCGGGTTGTCCTCGTTCTTGTTGATCTAACAGTATTGGCATTCTTTTTCTTTTTCTTCTTTTTGTGTTGTTTCATTTGGACTTGCTTGTGCTGCGGCCCCAGCATTTTAAGTTGTTGTATCGTGGTTGCTATTTTAATATAGCGGGGCGAAAGCCTATTCGAGGAGCGATGAATGTTCTTAATGTGACTGCCCTTCTTTCTTCCCTCTCTCTCTTAGCAGAGCAATGTTGTTTCTTTTTGGAGATCTTTTGCCTTTGGGCAAGGTTTTGAAACGAGTCGTCATTTCCTTTGATTTCCTTGACAAAGGCTTGTTGGGGGTTTCGTGGCTTTATTTGCACAAGTAGTCGCTCTCAACTGGCAACTTATGATGTTGCTCTGCCATTTCATTTCCATGTTAGTGGGTTTACAAGATCTGGTCTTCTTGTTTTTGTCTGAACTTTGAAGGCTGCATGCTTACTCCTGAAGCAGCTCTAGGAGCGAAGAGTAGGGGTTTGTCTGCTCTTCTTTCTCGTCGTGACTGTTTGTCTGCACTTATTTCTCACAACATGTTCTTGCCTTCGTTCGGTTTGTCTGTCTGAATCTGCAGTCCTTGCTTTTGTGCCGGCCAAGATCGTCAAGATAGCGGTGGTGTCCGTGCTGGCCACGCTCCTTCTCACGGCCGCGGATCGCTCCATGCCGCGCTATGACCGTGACCAGCTCTGTGCCTTCTTTGGTACCGACTACTTCATGATTTGTGTTTTTAAACATAAAACCGTAGCCCTGACTTAAATTTATAAGAGCATCTCCAGTCGCGTCCCCCAAACCATTCCTCGAACGAAGTTAGATTGAACGTTTGGGGGACGAGTTTTGTTCGTGCCGTGTTTGGGGGACGTCGCTCCCCAGTCGCGTCTCCCAAACAAAATTTCAGAAATTTTAAACTTAAACGAGATTCGATTAAATTCATCCAAACTTGACATATATTACATAGATTCGAACGAGATTCGACTAAATTTAAACTAAACCTAATCTAGAAGTACTTGCGGCGGTCGGAGGCGTCGTAGTACTGGTGGAAGTTATACATGTCGTCGGTGACGACCTCCTGCTTGACGCGCTCGTCGGGCTCATCCTTCACCAAGCCGCTTGGTCCTGCCTCACCGTCGTCGGTGAGGTCCACGAGAGGCTTGCAGGTGTCGCGGATGGATATGGCGATCGCCGTGTCGAGGTCGCCCCTCCAAGTGTCCTTATCGTTCAGCGACGCCAAGTACGCCGCTCGCAGCCCTGCGCAGTCATCGGGGTCATCGCTGCTGGCGATGAGGCGCTGCTACCGCTCGTACTCCGCCAGCAGCGCCGCCTTCGATGCTTCCTCCGGCTCCTCCTTCACCTCCGGCTTCGGGATGAGGAGGGCGCCGCCGCGCCTCTATTGCTGCCACCGGCTGCCGCTCCTCGGATTGACGGGCGTCGCCGACTCCTCCTTCACCACGCGATTGGGGACGGTGTAGGGCGCCAGACGGTTCGATGAGGACGTCGTTGATCGGGCCGGTCCTGAGGAAGAAGAGTTCGAGGAGGACGAGTGTACTCCTCGGCTGCCATTGCGTTGCGGGAGACGATGCCGGTGAGGATGGCGCCTCCAACCTTGGAGCCGTTGTGGATGCCGCGGATGACGCTCTCCAGGGTGCGCCCCGGAACGCCCCAGAACAGGGCGCGCCCGTCCCTGTTCCAGCTGTTCGGCCCGCCGATGAGGCTGGTGGTGCTGCGCATATCCATGTCGTACTTGGCCTTGAAGTAGGTGCCCCACCAGTCGTCGTTGTTCTTGGCCGCCCAGGTCGGATCGGCCAGGTCCTCGGCGTCGAGTTCAGCCCGTCGGGCCCTGATGGCGTCCTTCCAGCGCTCCGTGCCCGGCGTCGGCGGCGGCGGGACGCCAATGCCGTTCACGGCCATCTTCCAGCCGCCGCTGCTTGGCAGGCGCATGTCCGGCGGGACGGGATATCCCGCGTGGTACAGCGCCCACGCCTCCTTCACGGTGAGGCTGCCGCGGCCGAAGCCGTTCGCCACGGCGATCTTGTGGGAGGACGAGGACGACTTTGCTTGGAAGGGCGAGGAGAAGATCAAGGGGCGGCGATGAGAAGATTTGGGAGCGGCAAGAGATTGGGACGAACCGCAATGCCTCTTAATGTACAGCGGCGGCAGCGGGTGGTTGCACGCAATAACGTCGGTGCGGACGGCCACACGGCCATGCACGACGAGACGCGTCCCTGCATCGCCTGGGAAAACAAGAACGCCATTAACGTCGCTAGACCAAAGGTAGGCGACGGGGTTTTAGGCTTCCGAGCCACTGACACGTCGGGCCCGCGTCGCTTCGCCTCGCTTTTCGTTGTGTCCGGCGTGCCCGGAGTGTCCCCTGTGGGGCGGGGACGGCCTCAGGGCGCCGGACACCGTATCGGGCCGCGCCGGACAAAAAACGGCTTTGGGGGACGCGGCTGGTGATGCGTGTAGTTGACACGTCCGTCGGGAACCCCAAGAGGAAGGTGTGATGCGCACAGTAGCAAGTTTCCCTCAGTAAGAAACCAAGGTTTAATCGAACCAGTAGGAGTCAAGAAGCACGTCGAAGGTTGATGGCGGTGGGATGTAGTGCGGCGCAACACCAGGGATTCCGGCGCCAATGTGGAACTTGCACAACACAACCAAAGTACTTTGCCCCAACGAAACAGTGAGGTTGTCAATCTCACCGGCTTGCTGTAACAAAGGATTAGATGTATAGTGTGGATGATGATTGTTTGCGAAGAACAGTAAAGAACAAGTATTGCAGCAGATTGTATTCAATGTAAAAGAATAGGACCGGGGTCCACAGTTCACTAGAGGTGTCTCTCCCATAAGATAAATAGCATGTTGGGTGAACAAATTACAGTCGGGCAATTGACAAATAGAGAGGGCATGACCATGCACATACATGATATGATGAGTATAGTGAGATTTAATTGGGCATTACGACAAAGTACATAGACCGCTATCCAAGCATGCATCTATGCCTAAAAAGTCCACCTTCAGGTTATCATCCGAACCCCTTCCAGTATTAAGTTGCAAACAACGAGACAATTGCATTAAGTATGGTGCGTAATGTAATCAATAACTACATCCTCGGACATAGCATCAATGTTTTATCCCTAGTGGCAACAACACATCCACAACCTTAGAACTTTCGTCACTCGTCCCGGATTTAATGGAGGCATGAACCCACTATCGAGCATAAATACTCCCTCTTGGAGTTAAGAGCAAAAACTTGGCCAGAGCCTCTACTAATAACGGAGAGCATGCAAGATCATAAACAACACATAGGTACTAGATTGATAATCAACATAACGTAGTATTCTCTATCCATCGGATCCCGACAAACACAACATTCATCATTACAGATAGATGATCTTGATCATGTTAGGCAGCTCACAAGATCCGACAATGAAGCACATAAGGAGAAGATGACCATCTAGCTACTGCTATGGACCCATAGTCCAGGGGTGAACTACTCACTCATCACTCCGGAGGCGATCATGGCGGTGAAGAGTCCTCCGGGAGATGATTCCCCTCTCCGGCAGGGTGCCGGAGGCGATCTCCTGAATCCCCCGAGATGGGATTGGCGGCGGCGGCGTCTCCGGGAAGGTTTTCCGTATCGTGGCTCTCGCGTCGGGGGTTTCGCGACGAAGACTATATGTAGGCGGAAGGGCAGGTCGGGGGGCACACGAGGGCCCCACACACCGGGGCCGCGCGGCCAAGGCTCGGGCCGCGCCGCCCTGTTGTGGCGGCGCCTCGTGGCCCCACTTCGTAAGTCCTCCGGTCTTCCGAAGCTTCGTGGAAAAATAGGCCCCCGGGCATTGATTTCGTCCAATTCCGAGAATATTTCCTTACTAGGATTTCTGAAACCAAAAATAGCAGGAAACAGACGAATCGGCTCTTCGGCATCTCGTTAATAGGTTAGTGCCGGAAAATGCATAAATATGACATAAAGTATGCATAAAACATGTAGATATCATCAATAATGTGGCATGGAACATAAGAAATTATCGATACGTCGGAGACGTATTGATGTCTACGGGAGCTTCTATTCTTGTAGACAGTGTTGGGCCTCCAAGAGCAGAGGTTTGTAGAACAGCAGCAAGTTTCCCTTAAGTGGATCACCCAAGGTTTATCGAACTCAGGGAGGAAGAGGTCAAAGATATCCCTCTCATGCAACCCCGCAACCACAAAGCAAGAAGTCTCTTGTGTCCCCAACACACCTAATAGGTGCACTAGTTCGGCGAAGAGATAGTGAAATACAGGTGGTATGAATAAGTAGTAGCAACGGCACCGGAAAAGTGCTTTGCCCAGGACGAGTAAACAAGCGAGTAGTAACGCAGCAGTAGTAACGCAGAGAAAACAAGTAAACAAGCAGCGATAGCAGTATTTAGGAACAAGGCCTAGGGATTAGACTTTCACTAGTGGACACTCTCAACATTGATCACATAACGTAATAGATAAATGCATACTCTACACTCTTGTTGGATGATGAACACATTGCGTAGGATTACACGAACCCTCAATGCCGGAGTTAACAAGCTCCACAATAATGCTCATATTTTAGTAACCTTTAGTGTAAGATGGATCAAAAGACTAAACCAAGTACTAGCATAGCATGCACACTGTCACCTTCATGCATATGTAGGAGGAATAGATCACATCAATATTATCATAGCAATAGTTAACTTCGCAATCTACAAGAGATCATGATCATAGCATAAACCAAGTACTAACACGGTGCACACACTGTCACCTTTGCACACGTGCAGGAGGAATAAAACTACTTTAATAACACATCACTAGAGTAGCACATAGATAAGTTGTGATACAAACACATTGCAATCATAAAGAGATATAAATAAGCACCTCACTATGCCATTCAACAGTGAATAAGTATTCTGTGAAATATAGCCTAAGAGACCCACACGGTTCACACACTGTCACCTTTACACACGTGGGACAAGGAGTCTCCGGAGATCACATAAGTAAAACTCACTTGACTAGCATAATGACATCTAGATTACAAGCATCATCATATGAATCTCAATCATGTAAGGCAGCTCATGAGATTATTGTATTGAAGCACATGGGAGAGAGATGAACCACATAGCTACCGGCACAGCCCCGAGCCTCGATGGAGAACTACTCCCTCCTCATGGGAGCAGCAGCGGTGATGAAGATGGCGGTGGAGATGGCAGCGGTGTCGATGGAGAAGCCTTCCGGGGGCACTTCCCCTGCCCGGCAGGGTGCCGGAATAGAGACTCCTGTCCCCCGGATCTTGGCTTCGCGATGGCGGCGGCTGCGGAAGGTTTTCCGTATCGTGGTTCTTCGCCTCAGGGGTTTCGCGACGGAGGCTTTATATAGGCGAAGAGGCGGCGCGGGAGGGTCGAAGGGGTGGCCACACCATATGGCGGCGCGGCCAGGGCCTGGGCCGCGCCGGCCTATGGTCTGGGGCCCGGTGCCCCCTCTCGGTCCTTCCCGGGTGTTCCGGATGCTTCCGGTGAAAATAGGAACCCGGGTCTTGATTTCGTCCAATTCCGAGAATATTTCGTTACTAGGATTTCGAAACCAAAAACAACAGAAAACAGGAACTGGCATTTCGGCATCTTGTTAATAGGTTAGTTCCAGAAAATGCACGAATATGACATAAAGTGTGCATAAAACATGTAGGTATCATCAATAATATGGCATAGAACATAAGAAATTATCGATACGTCGGAGACGTATCAAGCATCCCCAAGCTTAGTTCTGCTCGTCCCGAGCAGGTAAAACGATAACAAAGATAATTTCTGAAGTGATATGCCATGATAACCTTGATCATACTATTTGTAAACATATGTAGTGGATGCAGCGATCAAAACAATTGTAATGACATGAGTAAACAAGTGAATCATAAAGCAAAGACTTTTCATGAATAGTACTTCAAGACAAGTATTAATAAGTCTTGCATAAGAGTTAACTCATAAAGCAATAAATCAAAGTAAAGGCATTGAAGCAACACAAAGGAAGATTAAGTTTCAGCGGTGGCTTTCAACTTGTAACATGTATATCTCATGGATAATTGTCAACATAGATTAATATAACAAGTACAATATGCAAGTATGTAGGAATCAATGCACAGTTCACACAAGTGTTTGCTTCTTGAGGTGGAGAGAAATAGGTGAACTGACTCAACATAAAAGTAAAGAGAATGGTCCTTCAAAGAGGAAAGCATTGATTTCTATATTTGTGCTAGAGCTTTTATTTTGAAAACATGAAACAATTTTGTCAACGGTAGTAATAAAGCATATGAGTTATGTACATTATATCTTACAAGTTGCAAGTCTCATGCATAGTATACTAATAGTGCCCGCACCTTGTCCTAATTAACTTGGACTACCGGATCTTTGCAATGCACATGTTTTGACCAAGTGTCACAATGGGGTACCTCCATGCCGCCTGTACAAAGGTCTAAGGAGAAAGCTCGCATTTTGGATTTCTCGCTTTTGATTATTCTCAACTTAGACATCCATACCGGGACAACATGGACAACAGATAATGGACTCCTCTTTAATGCATAAGCATGTGGCAACAATTATTATTCTCATATGAGATTGAGGATATATGTCCAAACTGAAACTTCCACCATGAATCATGGCTTTAGTTAGCGGCCCAAAGTTCTTCTCTAACAATATGCATGCTCCAACCATGAAGGTGGTAGATCTCTCTTGCTTCAGACAACACGGACATGCATAGCAACTCACATGATATCCAACAAAGAATAGTTGATGGCGTCCCCAAAACATGGTTATCGCACAACAAGCAACTTAATAAGAGATAAAGTGCATAAGTACATATTCAATACCACAATAGTTTTTAAGCTATTTGTCCCATGAGCTATATATTGCAAAGGTGAATGATGGAATTTTAAAGGTAGCACTCAAGCAATTTACTTTGGAATGGCGGATAAATACCATGTAGTAGGTAGGTATGGTGGACACAAATGGCATAGTGGTTGGCTCAAGTATTTTGGATGCATGAGAAGTATTCCCTCTCGATACAAGGTTAGGCTAGCAAGGTTATTTGAAACAAACACAAGGATGAATGGTGCAGCAAAACTCACATAAAAGACATATTGTAAACATTATAAGACTCTACACCGTCTTCCTTGTTGTTCAAAACTCAATACTAGAAATTATCTAGACCTTAGAGAGACCAATTATGCAAACCAAATTTTAGCATGCTCTATGTATTTCTTCACTAATAGGTGCAAAGTATATGATGCAAGAGCTTAAACATGAGCACAACAATTGCCAAGTATCACATTACCCAAGACATTTTAGAGTTACTACATGTAGCATTTTCCAATTCCAACCATATAACAATTTAACGAAGAAGAAACTTCGCCATGAATACTATGAGTAGAGCCTAAGGACATATTTGTCCATATGCTACAGCGGAGCGTGTCTCTCTCCCATAAAGTGAATGCTAGGATCCATTTTATTCAAACAAAACAAAAACAAAAACAAACCAACGCTCCAAGCAAAGTACATAAGATGTGACGGAATAAAAATATAGTTTGAGGGGAGGAACCTGATAATGTTGTCGATGAAGAAGGGGATGCCTTGGGCATCCCCAAGCTTAGACGCTTGAGTCTTCTTAGAATATGCAGGGGTGAACCACCGGGGCATCCCCAAGCTTAGAGCTTTCACTCTCCTTGATCATATTGCATCATACTCCTCTCTTGATCCTTGAAAACTTCCTCCACACCAAACTCGAAACAACTCATTAGAGGGTTAGTGCATAATAAAAATTAACATGTTCAGAGGTGACACAATCATTCTTAACACTTCTGGACATTGCATAAAGCTACTGGACATTAGTGGATCAAAGAAATTCATCCAACATAGCAAAAGAGGCAATGCGAAATAAAAGGCAGAATCTGTCAAAACAGAACAGTCCGTAAAGATGGATTTTATTAGGCCACCAGACTTGCTCAAATGAAAATGCCCAAATTGAATGAAAGTTGCGTACATATCCGAGGATCACTCACGTAAATTGGCTTAATTTTCTGAGTTACCTACAGAGAATTAGACCCAGATTCGTGACAGCAAAGAAATCTGTTTCTGCGCAGTAATCCAAATCTAGTATTCACTTTACTATCAAAGACTTTACTTGGCACAACAAAACACAAAACTAAGATAAGGAGAGGTTGCTACAGTAGTAAACAACTTCCAAGACACAAATATAAAACAAAGTACTGTAGCAAAATAACACATGGGTTATCTCCCAAGAAGTTCTTTCTTTTTAGCCATTAAGATGGGCTCAAGCAGCTTTAATGATGCACTCGCAATAAATAGTAGTTGAAGCAAAAGAGAGCATCAAGAGGCAAATTCAAAACAAATTTAAGTCTAACATGCTTCCTATGCATAGGAATCTTGTAAATAAACAAGTTCATGAAGAGCAAAGTAACAAGCATAGGAAGATAAAACAAGTGTAGCTTCAAAAATTTCAGCACATAGAGAGGCATTTTAGTAACATGAAAATTTCTACAACCATATTTTCCTCTCTCATAATAACTTTCAGTAGCATCATTGATGAAATCCACAATATACCCATCACTTAAAACATTATTATCCTGGTTCATATGCATAGAAGTATCATTAAATTTGGCATAAGAAGAGTTATTCTCATTAATAGTAATTGGAGTAAGATTATTATCAAGAATTTGAACATGGTAAACAAATTGCATATTAAGGGAATTGTTTTTAGTAATCCAATCATGACTATGACAAGTTTCATAAGGATAGTTAGAACCTATATCATAGCATTCTTTATAATAATCATCGAGAGATCGGGGGCACAAGTGTCATCATAGGAAATAGAATAGTTATCTTTCACAGTCGGTTTATCCGTGTCCACACCATCATTGTTATTAGAAGGAGATGTATCAAGAACATAATGACCAGTAGCTAAAGGATTTTCAAACACCTCTTCCCCAAGCTTAGAGCTTTCTATATCATTATGGGAGGAAGCATGGATAGTACTGACACTATGGCAATTATTATCATCATTTTCGGAATTAGTTTCCCAGAGATTTGTAATATCAAAAGTAGTGTGCTCATTCAAATCATGATCGCTAATGTATGTAAAGGGCATAGGAAG
Source organism: Lolium rigidum (assembly GCF_022539505.1). Taxonomy (NCBI): domain Eukaryota; kingdom Viridiplantae; phylum Streptophyta; class Magnoliopsida; order Poales; family Poaceae; genus Lolium; species Lolium rigidum. Next base: position 341,275,274 of record NC_061514.1, read on the forward strand.
ATCATCGTATTCAGATTCATTGTCACAATAATCATTAGGAGCAACATACTTACGGTTACCTAGCGTTATCTCATTCACGCGGGGATACGCCGTTACCTCTTTCTTTTTATTCTCCTTCTTCTCCTTCTTCTTCTTCTTCTTCTTCTTCTTCTTCTTCGTTCCCTTCTTCTTCTTCTTCTTCTCTTCCTTCTCCTCGTTCCCTTCTTTAGGAGGAAGAGGTTTGAAGGGTGGCTTGTCCGCATAACCTGATTTACTTTCGAAACAATAGAAGAAACTTGGGAGGATCCCTCCTTTTCATTAATTAGTTGAAAACACACAATGGTCCTATCATATTTTGGCAAGGTGTCATCTTCTAAAATATTTTGTATGTAAGTATTTGTATGGCTATTATCAATGCAAAAAGAAAAACACCCATGAAGGACATCATCAATATCAAGATCACTCATATGTAACAAAGAGATTTTTCTCGACAGTTCTTCACACCCCAAAAATAAAGTAAGTTCATCATGCTGATTAGGAGTAATTTCATCATCACAATACAAATTTGCAGCACTCATTGGGTTCAAATTATCATTGGAGGGGCATTGAAAATTAAAATGACCCACTTCATGGCAAACTTCACAAATAAAAGGATAGAGGGCACAAACTTTTTTACCAAGATCATCTAGAGCCCTAAACCACTTTCTAGTTTTTTCATTAGCATGATGGATACAATATTCATCTTTGATTTGATTAACTCCACAAGGTCTATGTATTCCACAAAAATTAACATGCTTATAGGAAATAACATTCTTAGGAGTTTGAGCATGCTCATTACAATAATTAACAACAATTTCATTCTTCATGCAAGCCTCTTTAAAAGGTTCATGATACTTATCAAAATTCTTTTTGGGCAATTCAAAATGAGAAGCAAAGGCTTTATAAAGATTTGCAGCAACTTGAGAGTCAAGACCATAAGTAGCACTCATATTTCGAAATTTATCGGTATCCATAAAAGCTTCAATGCATTCATAATCATAATTTATACCTGACTCTTTACCTTTGTTGTTCTCCCAATCTTCGGCGTTCTCCTTAATCCGATCAAGAAGGTCCCTTTTAAACTCTTCTTTGTTGCGCGTGAATGATCCAGAACAAGTAGCATCCAGCAAGGTCTTATCTTGAAAAGAAAGTCTTGCATAGAAATTATCAATGATGATATTACTTGGAAGCTCATGATTGGGGCATTTGAGCATTAAAGACTTCAATCTCTCCCATGCTTGGGCAATACTCTCTCCATCATGAGGCCAGAAATTATATATTCGGTTTCGGTCTTTGTGAATTTCACTTGGAGGATAGAATTTAGAATAAAATAGAGGCACAATATCCTTCCAATCAAGAGAATGCTCATCTTTTAGCAGTTTATGCCAATGCGCCGCTTTACTCGGACAACGACATAGAGAATAATTTCTTCTTCACTTCATCCATAGAGATACCTGCACACTTGAATAACCCGCATAATTCATGCAAAAAAAGTAAATGATCTCCAGGATGCACAGTTCCATCCCCTTCATAGCGGTTATCCATAACACGTTCAATAATTTTCATAGGTATTTTATATGGAATACTTTCAGTAGGTGCATTTAAAATATCACAAGCATCATTAGAGTTATCGCATATGGGAGATAAAGTATTATCGAAGCAAATTTTCTCCCCTAAAGATGGGAAGCTAAAAAGATTACAAAAACTAGCTTCCCCAAGCTTAGACTTCTCCATAGCATTAGCAGTAATTGCATTCATACTAATAACATCGCTACTAGCATGCAAATAAGGTTCCATTGGTTTTTTAATGTTCGCACCAAACAATTCTAAATCAGGAAATAGAATAAGAAGCTCATTGTTGTCCATTATGCCTAACTAGTGTAAACAAGAAACAAAAAGATGCAATTGAAGGATCTAAAGGAAATAGCTTCGAGCACAAACACAACGGCGCCAGAAAAGTACTGTTACACCGGAACCGGAGTATGAGTGCCTTTTTACCTTTCCTCCCCGGCAACGGCGCCGGAAAAGTGCTTGATGTCTACGGGAGCTTCTATTCTTGTAGACAGTGTTGGGCCTCCAAGAGCGAGAGGTTTATAGAACAGCAGCAAGTTTCCCTTAAGTGGATCACCCAAGGTTTATCGAACTCGGGGAGGAAGAGGTCAAAGATATCCCTCTCATGCAACCCTGCAACCACAAAGCAAGAAGTCTCTTGTGTCCCCAACACACCTAATAGGTGCACTAGTTCGGCGAAGAGATAGTGAAATACAGGTGGTATGAATAAGTAGTAGCAACGGCACCAGTAAAAGTGCTTTGCCCGGGACGATAAACAAGCAGTAGTAACGCATGCAGTAGTAACGCGAGTAAAACGAGTAAACAAGCAGCGATAGCAGATATTTAGGAACAAGGCCTAGGGATTAGACTTTCACTAGTGGACACTCTCAACATTGATCACATAACAGAACGGATAAATGCATACTCTACACTCTTGTTGGATGATGAACACATTGCGTAGGATTACACGAACCCTCAATGCCGGAGTTAACAAGCTCCACAATAATGCTCATATTTTAGTAACCTTTAGTGTAAGATAGATCAAAAGACTAAACCAAGTACTAGCATAGCATGCACACTTGTCACCTTCATGCATATGTAGGAGGAATAGATCACATCAATATTATCATAGCAATAGTTAACTTCGCAATCTACAAGAGATCATGATCATAGCATAAACCAAGTACTAACACGGTGCACACACTCGTCACCTTTGCACACGTGCGGGAGGAATAAAACTACTTTAATAACACATCACTAGAGTAGCACATAGATAAATTGTGATACAAACACATTGCAATCATAAAGAGATATAAATAAGCACCTCACTATGCCATTTAACAGTGAATAAGTATTCTGTGAAATATAGCCTAAGAGACCCACACGGTGCACACACTGTCACCTTTACACACGTGGGACAAGGAGTCTCCGGAGATCACATAAGTAAAACTCACTTGACTAGCATAATGACATCTAGATTACAAGCATCATCATATGAATCTCAATCATGTAAGGCAGCTCATGAGATTATTGTATTGAAGCACATGGGAGAGAGATGAACCACATAACTACCGGTACAGCCCCGAGCCTCGATGGAGAACTACTCCCTCCTCATGGGAGCAGTAGCGGTGATGAAGATGGCGGTGGAGATGGCAGTGGTGTCGATGGAGAAGCCTTCCGGGGGCACTTCCCCGCTCCGGCAGGGTGCCGGAACAGAGACTCCTGTCCCCCAGATCTTGGCTTCGCGATGGCGGCGGCTGTGGAAGGTTTTCCGTATCGTGGTTCTTCGCATCAGGGGTTTCGCGACGGAGTCTTTATATAGGCGAAGAGGCGGCGCAGGAGGGTCGAAGGGGTGGCCACACCATATGGCGGCGCGGCCAGGGCCTGGGCCGCGCCGGCCTATGGTCTGGGGGCCCAGTGCCCCCCCTCTGGTCCTTCCCGGGTGTTCGGATGCTTCCGGTGAAAATAGGAACCTGGGTCTTGATTTCGTCCAATTCCGAGAATATTTCGTTACTAGGATTTCGAAACCAAAAACAGCAGAAAACAGGAACCGGCACTTCAGCATCTTGTTAATAGGTTAGTTCCAGAAAATGCACGAATATGACATAAAGTGTGCATAAAACATGTAGGTATCATCAATAATATGGCATAGAACATAAGAAATTATCGATACGTCGGAGACGTATCACGTATCAGCATCCCCAAGCTTAGTTCCTGCTCGTCCCGAGCAGGTAAACGATAACAAAGATAATTTCTGGAGTGACATGCCATCATAACCTTGATCATACTATTGTAAGCATATGTAATGAATGCAGCGATCAAAACAATGGTAATGACATGAGTAAACAAATGAATCACAAAGCAAAGACTTTAATGAATAGTACTTTCAAGACAAGCATCAATAAGTCTTGCATAAGAGTTAACTCATAAAGCAATAAATCAAAGTAAAGGTATTGAAGCAACACAAAGGAAGATTGAGTTTCAGCGGTTGCTTTCAACTTATAACATGTATATCTCATGGATATTGTCAATGTAAAGTAATATAACAAGTGAAATATGCAAGTATGTAGGAATCAATGCACAGTTCACACAAGTGTTTGCTTCTTGAGGTGGAAAGAGATAGGTGAACTGACTCAACATAAAAGTAAAAGAAAGGCCCTTCGCGAGAGGAAGCATTGATTGCTATATTTGTGCTAGAGCTTTGGTTTTGAAAACAAGAAACAATTTTGTCAACGGTAGTAATAAAGCATATGTGTTATGTAAATTATATCTTACAAGTTGCAAGCCTCATGCATAGTGTACTAATAGTGCCCGCACCTTGTCCTAATTAGCTTGGATTACGGGATTATCATCGCAATACACATGTTTTAACCAAGTGTCACAAAGGGGTACCTCTATGCCGCCTGTACGAAGGTCTAAGGAGAAAACTCGCATTTGGATTTCTCGCTTTTGATTATTCTCAACTTAGACATCCATACCGGGACAACATAGACAACAGATAATGGACTCCTCTTTAATGCATAAGCATGTAGCAACAATTAATGTTCTCATATGAGATTGAGGATGTATGTCCAAAACTGAAACTTCCACCATGATTCATGGCTTTAGTTAGCGGCCCAATGTTCTTCTCTAACATTATGCATGCTCTAACCATTAAATGAGTGGTAAATCTCCCTTACTTCAGACAAGACGGACATGCATAGCAACTCACATGATATTCAACAAAGAGTAGTTGATGGCGTCCCCGGGAACATGGTTATCGCACAACAAACAACTTAATAAGAGATAAAGTGCATAAGTACATATTCAATACCACAATAGTTTTTAAGCTATTTGTCCCATGAGCTATATATTGCAAAGGTAAAGAATGGAAATTTTAAAGTTAGCACTCAAGCAATTTACTTTGGAATGGCGGAGAAATACCATGTAGTAGGTAGGTATGGTGGACACAAATGGCATAGTGGTTGGCTCAAGGATTTTGGATGCATGAGAAGTATTCCCTCTCGATACAAGGTTTAGGCTAACAAAGTTATTTGAAACAAACACAAGGATGAACCCGTGCAGCAAAACTTACATAAAAGACATATTGTAAACATTATAAGACACTACACCGTCTTCCTTGTTGTTCAAAACTCAATACTAGAAATTATCTAGACTTTAGAGAGACCAATTATGCAAACCAAATTTTAGCAAGCTCTATGTATTTCTTCATTAATAGGTGCAAAGTATATGATGAAAGAGCTTAAACATGAGCACAACAATCGCCAAGTATCAAATTATTCAAGACATTTTAGAATTACTACATGTAGCATTTCCCGATTCCAACGATATAACAATTTAACGAAGAAGATTCAACCTTCGCCATGAATACTATGAGTAAAGCCTAAGGACATATTTGTCCATATGCAACAGCGGAGCGTGTCTCTCTCCCAGACAATGAATGCTAGGATCCATTTTATTCAAACAAAAACAAAAACAAAAACAAACCGACGCTTCAAGCAAAGCACATAAGATGTGATGGAATAAAAATATAGTTTCAGGGGAGGAACCTGATAATGTTGTCGATGAAGAAAGGGGATGCCTTGGGCATCCCCAAGCTTAGACGCTTGAGTCTTCTTAAAATATGCAGGGGTGAACCACCGGGGCATCCCCAAGCTTAGAGCTTTCACTCTCCTTGATCATATTGTATCATCTCCCTCTCTTGATCCTTGAAAACTTCCTCCACACCAAACTCGAAACAACTCATTAGAGGGTTAGTACACAATAAAAATTTACATGTTCATAGGTGACATAATCATTCTTAACACTTCTGGACATTGCACAAAGCTACTGGACATTAATGGAACAAAGAAATTCATCCAACATAGCAAAAGAGGCAATGCGAAATAAAAGGCAGAATCTGTCAAAACAGAACAGTTCGTAAAGACGAATTTTAAAGTGGCACCAGACTTGCTCAAATGAAAATGCCCAAATTGAATGAAAGTTGCGTACATATCTTAGGATCACTCACGTAAATTGGCATAATTTTCTGAGTTACCTACAGAGAATTAGGCCCAGATTCGTGACAGCAAAGAAATCTGTTTCTGCGCAGTAATCCAAATCTAGTATGAACCTTAGTATCAACGACTTTACTTGGCACAACAATGCACAAAACTAAGATAAGGAGAGGTTGCTACAGTAGTAACAACTTCCAAGACTCAAATATAAAATAAAAGTACTGTAGTAAAAACATGGGTTGTCTCCCATAAGCGCTTTTCTTTAACGCCTTTCAGCTAGGCGCAGAAAGTGTGTATCAAGTAACATCAAGAGACGAAGCATCAACATCATAAGTTGTTCTAATAATAGAATCGTAAGGTAACTTTATTCTCTTTCTAGGAAAGTGTTCCATACCTTTCTTGAGAGGAAATTGATATTTAATATTACCTTCCTTCATATCAATGATAGCTCCAACAGTTCGAAGAAAAGGTCTTCCCAATATAATGGGACAAGATGCATTGCATTCAATATCCAAGACAACAAAATCAACGGGGACAAGGTTATTGTTAACCATAATACGAACATTATCAATCCTCCCCAAAGGTTTCTTTGTAGAATGATCAGCAAGATTAACATCCAAATAACAATTTTTCAATGGTGGCAAGTCAAGCATATTATAGATTTTCTCAGTCATAACGGAAATACTTGCACCAAGATCACATAAAGCATTACAATCAAAGTCATTGACCTTCATCTTAATGATGGGCTCCCAACCATCCTCTAGCTTTCTAGGAATAGAAGCTTCACGTTCTAGTTTCTCTTCTCTAGCTTTTATGAGAGCATTCGTAATATGTTTTGTAAAGGCTAAATTTATAGCACTAGCATTGAGACTTTTAGCAAGATTTTGTAAAAACTTTATGACTTCAGAGATGTGGCAATCATCAAAGTCTAAACCATTATGATCTACAGCAATGGGATCATCATCCCCAATGTTGGAAAAAATTTCAGCAGTTTTATCACAAGCAGTTTCAGCAGTTTTAGCAGTTTCCGGCAGTTTTGCAGGCTTTGCATTAGAAGTGGAAACATTGCCAACACCAATCCTTTTACCATTATTAGTAGGAGGTGCAGCAACATGTGGAGCATTAGCATTTCTAGTGGTGGTAATAGTCCAAACTTTAGCTACATTATTCTCTTTAGCTAGTTTTTCATTTTCTTCTCTTTCCCACCTAGCATGCAATTCAGCCATCAATCTTATATTCTCATTAATTCTAACTTGGATGGCATTTGCTGTAGTAACAATTTTATTTTCATTATCCTCAGGTTTAGCAGCCATTTTATTAATTAAGGAGGATTGTGACGCAGACAGGTATGAGATTCGGTTTCCAGCATTTGAAATCTTAGTTTGCAAACCCGAAATCCCCATATTCAAATTCTCAAGTTGATTTCCTATATTTTTCAACAAGGTAGATTGTTCATTCATGGTTTTAGTAAACAATTGATTTTGCTCATATTGTGAGTGCATAAAGCTCTTAGTGGATCTTTCAATTTCTAGCATCTTTTCCTCATATCTACCGTAAGAATGATCATTACCACTAGCAGGATATGTCCTATAGTTGTTACCCAAATTATTCCTATAAGCATTGTTGTTAAAATTATTATTTTTAATGAAGTTCACGTCAACATTTTCTTCTTGAGCAACCAATGAAGCTAAAGGAACATTATTTGGATCAACATTAGATCTACCATTCACAAGCATAGACATAATCACATCAATCTTATCACTCAAGGAAGAGGTTTCTTCGACAGAATTTACCTTCTTACCTTGTGGAGCTCTTTCCGTGTGCCATTCAGAGTAATTAATCATCATATTATCAAGAAGCTTTGTTGCTTCACCAAGAGTGATGGACATAAAGGTACCTCCAGCAGCTGAATCCAATAGGTTCCGCGAAGAAAAGTTCAGTCCTGCATAAAAGGTTTCGATGATCATCCAAGTAGTCAGTCCATGGGTTGGGCAATTCTTTACCGAAGATTTCATTCTTTCCCAAGCTTGTGCAACATGCTCATTATCCAATTGTTTAAAATTCATTATGCTACTTCTCAAAGATATAATTTTAGCAGGGGGTAATATCTACCAATAAAAGCATCCTTGCATTTAGTCCATGAATCAATACTATTTCTAGGCGAGAGATAGCAACCAATCTTTAGCTCTTCCTCTTAAAGAGAAAGGAAACAATTTTAATTTTATAATGTCACCATCTACATCCTTATATTTTTGCATTTCACATAGTTCAACAAAATTATTAAGATGGGCAGCAGCATCATCAGAACTAACACCAGAAAATTGCTCTCTCATAACAAGATTCAGTAAAGAAGGTTTAATTTCAAAGAATTCTGCTGTAGTAGCAGGTGGAGTAATAGGTGTGCATAAGAAATCATTATTATTTGTGCTAGTGAAGTCACACAACTTAGTATTTTCAGGAGTATTCATTTTAGCAGTAGTAAATAAAGCAAACTAGATAAAATAAATGCAAGTAACTAATTTTTTTGTGTTTTTGATATGGAGAACAAGACAGTAAATAAAGTAAAGCTAGCAACTAATTTTTTTGTGTTTTTATATAATGCAGCAAACAAGAAAGTAAATAAAATAAAGGAAGACAAAAACAAAGTAAAGAGATTGGATTGTGGAGACTCCCCTTGCAGCGTGTCTTGATCTCCCCGGCAACGGCGCCAGAAATTTGCTTGATGCGTGTAGTTGACACGTCCGTTGGGAACCCCAAGAGGAAGGTGTGATGCGCACGGTAGCAAGTTACCCTCGGTAAGAAACCAAGGTTTAATCGAACCAGTAGGAGTCAAGAAGCACGTCGAAGGTTGATGGCGGCGGGATGTAGTGCGGCGCAACACCGGGGATTCCGGCGCCAACGTGGAACCTGCACAACACAACCAAAGTACTTTGCCCCAACGAAACAGTGAGGTTGTCAATCTCACCGGCTTGCTGTAACAAAGGATTAGATGTATAGTGTGGATGATGATTGTTTGCGAAGAACAGTAAAGAACAAGTATTGCAGCAGATTGTATTCAATGTAAAAGAATAGGACCGGGGTCCACGAGTTCACTAGAGATGTCTCTCCCATAAGATAAATAGCATGTTGGGTGAACAAATTACGGTCGGGCAATTGACAAATAGAGAGGGCATGACCATGCACATACATGATATGATGAGTATAGTGAGATTTAATTGGGCATTACGACAAAATACATAGACCGCTATCCAGACATGCATCTATGCCTAAAAAGTCCACCTTCGAGGTTATCATCCGAACCCCTTCCAGTATTAAGTTGCAAACAACGGACAATTGCATTAAGTATGGTGCGTAATGTAATCAATAACTACATCCTCGGATATAGCATCAATGTTTTATCCCTAGTGGCAACAAGCACATCCATAACCTTAGAACTTTCTCGTCACCTGTCCCGCATTTAATGGAGGCATGAACCCACTATCGAGCATAAATACTCCCTCTTGGAGTTAAGAGCAAAAACTTGGCCAGAGCCTCTACTAATAACGGAGAGCATTCAAGATCATAAACAACACATAGGTAATAGATTGATAATCAACATAACATAGTATTCTCTATCCATCGGATCCCGACAAACACAACATATAGCATTACGGATAGATGATCTTGATCATGTTAGGCAGCTCACAAGATCCGACAATGAAGCACATAAGGAGAAGACGACCATCTAGCTACTGCTATGGACCCATAGTCCAGGGGTGAACTACTCACTCATCACTCCGGAGGCGATCATGGCGGTGAAGAGTCCTCCGGGAGATGATTCCCCTCTCCGGCAGGGTGTCGGAGGCAATCTCCTGAATCCCCCGAGATGGGATTGGCGGCGGCGGCGTCTCTGGAAGGTTTTCCGTATCGTGGCTCTTGGTACTGGGGGTTTCGCGACGAAGACTATATATATATAGGCGGAAGGGCAGGTCAGGGGGCCACACGAGGGCCCCACACACCAGGGCCGCGCGGCCAAGGCCTGGGCCGCGCCGCCCTGTTGTGGCGGCGCCTCGTGGCCCCACTTCGTAAGTCCTCCGGTCTTCTGGAAGCTTTGTAGAAAAATAGGCCCCTGGGCGTTGATTTCGTCCAATTCCGAGAATATTTCCTTACTAGGATTTCTGAAACCAAAAACAGCAGAAAACAGCAACTGGCTCTTTGGCATCTCGTTAATAGGTTAGTGCCGGAAAATGCATAAATATGACATAAAGTATGCATAAAACATGTAGATATCATCAATAATGTGGCATGGAACATAAGAAATTATCGATACGTCGGAGACGTATCAGCTGGGAAGGTTTTTTTTGTCCGGCGCGCCCCAAATCACTTTGGGGGACGGTTTGGGAGATAGCCAGGGTTGGAGGGAGTAGAGCTTTAGGGAGAGAGAGCAGGTTTTCGGTTTGTGGGAGGTGGTGTGTGTGTGTGGTGCCTAGGGCAGCCTAATTTCTTACAATTTATGCTGCTCTCTTGTATATGAGTTTTTCTGCCTGCTATAAAGATAAGGCTCTTCTTTGCCGTGCTCTCGAAAAGTTAATAAGGCCGTTGCCAGCAGAGTGATACAAAATGCCGAAGATCAGCTAACAGGATCGAAGAACAACAAGCACACAAAAGAAAAATAATGAAAAATAGCTACAGCCTCGAGTCCATTGTCCCTGCCATGCAGTCCGGCTGAAGAAGACGTGAAGTTGGAGAAGAAGCACATCCTTGAGGTATTCACCATCACCAACCTCTAGAGGCCAACCCTAGCCGGAGTGACATCTGTTTCCGCCTCTGAAGAAAGCTCACTGCTTTCTCACCTCGGATCGAAGGGCGCCACACCTGTCAAAAGGTAGAGAGCTCTCTGGAGCACGCATGAGCAGTGTACGCTTGCTGCAGAGAAGAAGGCTCTGCGCAATCGCCTCGCCACACCGCCAACCATAATAGACTTCACCTCCGCCCGCAGCACCAACTTCATGATCTGTGTGACACTGACCATGCACACCAGTCTGTCTATAATTCCAGATTTTGGCGTGGCTCGCTGCAACGGGGTCGACGCCGGCTCTCCGACGCTACTATGCCGAATCCGCGGTTGGGTCCACCGTGCACCTGGCTGCCAATTTATACTTCATGTTGGAAAATATAGAACCTTAATATTTCGTTGTTATATTGCAATGACCCTCAAGGGGTATATATAGAGGTACATGACTTGGAGGCTAAGATATCTAAAGACTTGGTATACAAGAAGATCCTAGTCTATCTCTAATTATACACATACTCTAACATTTCCCCTCAGCCGTAGCGGGAGTAAAGCGGACACTTGCGACTGAATTTGAAGTCTCGCACTTCCGTCCTCTTCTCTTCCTTGTCATCACCGGTGTCCCCTTCTGGTTCCTTCTCTTCCCTCCCACAGTCACAGCGGGATTGTCGTGAACGCAAGTGACTGGAGTTCTTGAGTTGTCGTAGACGTTTTTCTTGATGTTGATGTCGAGGTAGCCAATCATGATGTAGCCCTGGTCGAGTTATGGTCGATGTCGTAGTCATCATATGTGGTGTAGCCATTCACCGAAGGCGCAAAAAAAAATGCGCATTTTTTTTGTGGGGTTTTAGGTTTTGTGCAGCGACGGCAGAGTTTTGTGTCATTGTGCAGCGGCGGCAGCGGTTCTGCGGCGGCTGCGGGTTTTTGTCGTAGTGCGGCGGTGACTGCGGGTTTTTGTCGTAGCGCGACGGCGGCAGCGGGTCTGCGGCAGCAGCGGGTCTGCGACGGCAGCGGGTTTCCGGCGGCGGCGAGTCTTTGTCGTAGCGCGGCGGCGGCAGCGGGTCTGCGGCGGCGGCGAGTCTTTGTCGCAGCGCGGCGGCGGCAGCGTGTTTATACGTAAGACTAGGAGTCATCATCTTGTACTACAAGTCTATCTCCTCCCCTTATACCTCTATATATACCTCACGAGGGTCCAAGCAATAAACACACCATTATAGGGTTCTAATATTTCCATTACTTCATCCTGTGGGCGGTGAGTTTTCCGTGCTGTGCTGGCATTTTCGTCTCAAGATTGGGCTATGATAATTAACTCGCTCTCGTCGTTTTCGTCAGTGTCCCAAGAAGGTCCAGGATGTGTCTTAGGTTCCCGTGGATGTACCTGCCCAAGGATAGAAGATGGATCGCTCGGGAGTTTGGAGATGTGCTCCGTTTTAATTGCCTGCTGAAATTGGAAAGGCCTGTTCTGTGGTTTATGAACTTGGATCATTTTGGAGTCTTGACACCGCGATCATTTTTATATATTTTACATATTTTTCCGACTTCGTATGTAATTTTGCAAAAAAAGATCAAAATTTATTTTTGTTAGATTCTCTTGCAACTAGATGACATAACACATGGATATCTCCAAGGATTTTATTTTTTGAACTTTTTTTATCATTTTCTGCCGTTCAGTTGAAAGTTAAAAAGGCGATCCACGTGGGGTGTGTGCGTGGAGGAAAAAATGTCAACCTCTATGCCGAGGGTGGTCGTCGGCGTAGTTAAAAAAAAAAGAGGAGAAGACTATGTCGAGGGTGGCCGTCGGTGTAGCCTTGACGTCGTGACAGCGCTGTCACGACCTAAGTTTGGTGGGCCGCATGCACAGGCCTACGCTGACGGCCCGCGATGTGCCGAAGGCAGCCATCGGCGTTGCATTTCCTTCGCCGAGGGCATCGCTATGCCGACAACCATTTAGGCGGGCTGACCTGGAGGATCATATGCCGATCGACAACCCCGACTTTTGGCCGTGAGTGTATGAGAAGATCGTTGGCGCAGCTCGCCATTCCCATAGTGCCGTCTCCAGTTTGAAGCAGATAATTTAGATCAATAATGTCCGTGTGTACTGCCCTCCAATCTACCTACGATGAACTTTGAAGTTTTTTCTTAGTTGATGTAGTTGCATGAAGGCCCGTGGAATTTACACTTAGTTAATCTAAGATTGATCGGTTGAAAAGTGCAAACCAGCTCGGTCCTCCTAACTCGATGCGCAATCGCGACGTGTCCAAACATGAGTTCCTTGTACGTACGGCCGCACGGTTAGCTCGGTCGACGAGTCAGCCACCTATATATGCAGCCTTCCGTGGGGTCCCGTACGTCTCCCATACAAACCGACTGCTTTCCACATCTAGCCCGCGATCAGTAGGGTTTCCAACGAGAGAGAAAAAGGCGATCGCCGGCGGCGCGATGAAGGTGGGAGAAGAAGCATCAGGAGGCGGTCGGCGAGTCGGCGTCGAAGCTCCAGAAAGTGGCGGACGGCGACGAGCCAACGAAGGGGGAGGTGAGGGTGGTCAGGTGTAGCCAGGAGTTCATCGACGAGCTGCTACGTACGTCTGGAGGAGAATCCCGCTCCTCGCATGAGGACGGACTTCCTCGACAAGTACACCGGTCCAATCGATATGCGTGGGATTATCCTCCGCTGCGAGGCGGCGAGGGATGAGGTGGAGGCCGCCGACGCCAAGATTCTCCAGCAGTACCGCGCTACCGGCATAGCCTACACTGAGGCCGTCTATGACCCCAGCGCTTGATCATCGTCCTTTTCCAGGCGATTTCAGAGTTTATCCCTCCCAAACTACCTATACTGTACTATATTGCCTGCATACGACACTACTTAAATTGATGCCAGTGTTGCATCGGAATTACATATGTTAACTTTTGTGAACGTGAACAACTTCGTTTGTATCGTAATGATTATCGTCCATCTCTTCTCCTGCTAATCTTCATCATTGTGCTCTCGTTATTTTTTGTATACGTAGTAATTTGCATTTCACTCCACTCGTGGGCACTTGTCATCTAGTTTTTGTGACTAGGTTCGAATTATTTTTTACATGTAAATATTTGAATTTATCATCAGCCATACCTCTGTTTTAATGTCTGCAAGTTCCAACTGTGAAACGAAGACTCAAACAAGACACGCCGTCATCCTTGCCCCTCTCTCATTGGAGCTAGACAAAGTGTGTTCTAGTAGATTTTATTGTACTAAACAGACATGAACTTGTGGTGCTAAAGCCTGAAAAGACTAGCGCACGAGAGCAACAACCATCACCGACGAAGAGAAGCGTAGATCAGAAAGAACAACGACCAAATCCGAAGAGAACCGCCAGAGACAACCTCCACACACCCACCGACAACGTTGGGGTAGAGGCTAGGTGAGGAGGACTTTATTATATCTTTAGAAAGTCGTCACAACCACACCTTTCTGAAGAAACAAACCATAAAAAAATAGAGAAAAACATCAAAAACAGAGACTTATCGCTGATAAGGACCAGGATACACCACGCGTCCATGAACGTAAGGCCAGAGGAGGGGGAGACAGCTCAACAGGGCCGCCAAGGGGGGGCCGCCCTAGCTGGCGCTCGCGCGCCAGTATTAAATCGAGCGATCGGTTTCGGACAACCCAAATTGGGAATAAAACCGCGTTTCCCTTTCGTGGTAATTGTGGACCACACAGGTTACGTGCCTTAATTGATTTCCCTTCTTCCGCAATTCCCTTTCCGGTCGTGACACAAGTTGGGTTGTCGTACGTTGTTTTGCTTGCTGCACGTGGGCAATTCCCTTATTCTCTTTTTGGGCTAGTGAAATTTTAGGGTTAAAAAAAAGGGAGGGGAGCAGCATAATCCACTTGCAAATGAAATGAACTTCGACTTGCAACATGACAATTCCCTTCTTCCGCAATTCCCTTCTTGGTAACATAAGAACGTAGGTGTTGGTTAAGCTTCCATATACATGTTGATGAAGACTGAATGGGAGTGTTGGTAACATATGAACTTAGGTGTTGACGAAGAGTGCATGTGTGGGTTGATAATTATTGTTTCCCTTGTTCCCTTAAAAAACAAAAAGGACCACTGCCTTTATTCACTTGTTCCCTTAAAAAACAAAAAGGACCACCTTTGTGTAGAGAAAAAAGAAAAAAAAAGGAGGTAACAAAAGATTAGATGGGTTGGTAAAACATTGAGTCATCTATTGATGAAAGAGTGCATGGCAGGTTGATAAGTAGGTTCCCTTGTTCCCTTAAAAAACCAGAAATGACCACCTTTGTCTACAGAAAAAGAAAACAAAGAAGATGGTAACAAGAGAGTAGATGGGTTGATAAAACATTGAGTCACCTATTGATGAAGAGTGCATGGGAGGGTTGATAAGTAGGTTCCCTTGTTCCATTAGGAAACAAAAAGGACCACCTTTGTCTACAGAAAAAGAAAAGAAAGAAGATGGTAAGAAGAGAGTAAATGGGTTGATAAAACATTGAGTCACCTGTCGATGAAGAGTGCATGGGAGGGTTGATAAGTAGGTTCCCTTGTTCCCTTAAAAAACAAAAAGGACCACCTTTGTCTACAAAAAAAGAAAAGAAAGAAGATGGTAACAAAAGAGTAGATGGGTTGGTAAAACATTGAGCCACCTATTGATGAAGAGTGCATGGGATGGTTGATAAGTAGGTTCCCTTGTTCCCTTATAAACAGAAAGGACCACCTTTGTGTAGAGAAAAAAAAAGGAGGAAACAAGAGAGTAGATGGGTTGGTAAAACATTGAGTCACCTATTTGATGAAGAGTGCATGGGAGGGTTGATAAGTAGGTTCCCTTGTTCCCTTAAAAAACAAAAAGGATCACCTTTGTGTACAGAAAAAGAAAAGAAAGAAGATGGTAACAAGAGAGTAAATGGGTTGATAAAACATTGAGTCACCTGTCGATGAAGAGTGCATGGGAGGGTTGATAAGTAGGTTCCATTGTTCTCTTAAAAAACAAAAAGGACCACCTTTGTCTACAAAAAAAGAAAAGAAAGAAGATGGTAACAAAAGAGTAGATGGGTTGGTAAAACATTGAGCCACCTATTGATGAAGAGTGCATGGGAGGGTTGATAAGTAGGTTCCCTTGTTCCCTTAAAAAACAGAAAGGACCACCTTTGTCTACAAAAATAGAAAAGAAAGAAGATGGTAACAAGAGAGTAGATGGGTTGGTAAAACATTGAGTCACCTATTTGATGAAGAGTGCATGGGAGGGTTGATAAGTAGGTTCCCTTGTTCCCTTAAAAAACAAAAAGGACCACCTTTGTCTACATAAAAAAGAAAAGAAAGAAGATGGTAACAAGAGAGTAAATGGGTTGATAAAACATTGAGTCACCTGTCGATGAAGAGTGCATGGGAGGGTTGATAAGTAGGTTCCCTTGTTCTCTTAAAAAACAAAAAGGACCACCTTTGTCTACAAAAATAGAAAAGAAAGAAGATGGTAACAAGAGAGTAGATGGGTTGGTAAAACATTGAGTCACCTATTTGATGAAGAGTGCATGGGAGGGTTGATAAGTAGGTTCCCTTGTTCCCTTAAAAAACAAAAAGGACCACCTTTGTGTACAGAAAAAGAAAAGAAAGAAGATGGTAACAAGAGAGTAAATGGGTTGATAAAACATTGAGTCACCTGTCGATGAAGAGTGCATGGGAGGGTTGATAAGTAGGTTCCCTTGTTCCCTTAAAAAAGAAAAAGGACCACCTTTGTCTACAAAAAAAAAAAAAGAAGATGGTAACAAAAGAGTAGATGGGTTGGTAAAACATTGAGCCACCTATTGATGAAGAGTGCAAGGGATGGTTGATAAGTAGGTTCCCTTGTTCCCTTAATAACAGAAAGGACCACCTTTGTGTAGAGAAAAAAAAAAGGAGGAAACAAGAGAGTAGATGGGTTTGTAAAACATTGAGCCACCTATTTGATGAAGAGTGCATGGGAGGGTTGATAAGTAGGTTCCCTTGTTCCCTTAAAAAACAAAAAGGACCACCTTTGTCTACACAGAAAAGAGAAATAAAAAGAAGGAGGTAACAAGACAGTAAATGGGTTGATAAAAATATTGAGTCACCTGTTGACGAATAGTGCATGAGATGGTTGATAAGTATGTTCCCTTGTTCCCTTAAGAAACAAAAAGGACCACCTTTTGTCTACAGAAAAAGAAAGAAAAGAAGATGGTAACAAGAGAGTAGATGGGTTGATAAAACATTGAGTCACCTATTGATGAAGAGTGCATGGGAGGGTTGATAAGTATGTTCCCTTGTTCCCTTAAGAAACAAAAAGGACCACCTTTTGTCTACAGAAAAAGAAAGAAAAGAAGATGGTAACAAGAGAGTAGATGGGTTGGTAAGTATGTTCCCTTGTTCTCTTAAAAAAAAAAAGGACCACCTTTGTCTACAAAAATAGAAAAGAAAGAAGATGGTAACAAGAGAGTAGATGGGTTGGTAAAACATTGAGTCACCTGTTGATGAAGAGTGCATGGGAGGGTTGATAAGTATGTTCCCTTGTTCCCTTAAAAAACAAAAAGGACAACCTTTGTCTACACAAAAAAGAGAAATAGAAAGAAGGAGGTAACAAAAGATGACATGGGTTGGTAAAAAATTGAGTCAACTCTTAATGAAGAGTGCATGGGAGGGTTGATTACTAGGTTCCCCTTATTCACGTAAGAAACAAAAAAAGAAACCAAAAAGTTCATATATAAGGAAAAAAATAGATGCGGCTAAAAAAAATGGAAATGGGTTGGCAACACATGGACTCATGTGTTGATAATTATTGTTTCCCTTGGTCCCTTAAAAAAAAAGGACCACCTTTTGTCTACAAACAAAAATAAGAAGAGAAAAATAAAAAGAAGGAGGTAACAAAAAAGTAGATGGGTTGGTAAAAACATTAAGTCAATTGTTGATAAAAAAGTACATGTGAGGGTTGGTACATATTTGTTGATCATGTTTTCGTGATGAAGAGTAACATCTCAGATACATACATAAAAACACAGTATGAACACGGTATTATTTCGTTTAAGATTTGTAGAGACAGGCTTTGCATTTGTAACAAAGGATCACACACCAAACATAGTAGCCCTTATTCAGCTACACACACACTTGAATTTTTGACGTACAGACAGCAAAATTCCTTGAAGATTTTTTCAGGTGCAAAACACACACTTTGCATTTAGACAAAGTAGTTCAACCCATTTACAAAAGCCTAGTATGAACATACACACTTCACGGAGCATAGAACACGCGTGTGTCGGCGGGGGCATCATCACTCCAATCTATCTTCGGCTTCTTGTCCTCTGGCCAATCATCCCACTGGCCCTCAAGATAATGAGGAGGGCTTGTTTCATAATAAGTGGGCCATTTCCAGGACGCTGCACTCCAATATTCATGCCCATCAGTCATGCGAATTTGTGTCCACCCTTCATCCCCACTTGGTCGCTTCGTGCCAACCAAAACTTTGGAGATGCTCGATGAAGAAGCCTCTGTGCCGCCCGTTGAACTGGGTTGCAATGCTGTTGGTGTTGCTTGCGGAGG
>NC_061514.1:341293756-341333734 GCF_022539505.1 Lolium rigidum
AGTATAGGGGATCATAGCAGGTCTTCGAGGAAGTAAAACCCGATTATTGATTCGACACAAGGGAAGCGAAGAATCCTTCCTCTAGCCTTAACAATGAGTTGTCAATTCAGTTTCTACACCTGAAGAAAGCACTAGTAACAGGGGTGATGTGAAAGCAACAATAATATGAGAGCAATAATAGCGATATACAATGAGGTAGATAATAGATGAGAGCAATGGCACCACAAATAGTTGATACTACTTCCAATGACACGTAGAACCCGAGTATATGATGATGAAAGATGGACGGGGGTTCCAGTACGCACGGGTTTGACACCGCGTCCAGTTGGGAACCCCAAGAGGGAAGGTGTGATGCGTGCGATATGCAAGTTTTCCCTCGGTAAGAAACCAAGGTTATCGAACCGGTGGGAGTCAAGGAACACGTGAAGGTTGTTGGTGGCGGAGTGTAGTGCGGCGCAACACCGAGGATTCCGGCGCCAACGTGGAACCTGCACAACACAATCAAAGTACTTTGCCCCAACGTAACGGTGAGGTTGTCAATCTCACCGGCTTGCTTTGTAAACAAAGGATTAGATGTATAGTGTGGAAGATGATGTTTGTTTGCGAAGAACGATAAAGAACAATTGCGGTAGATTGTATTTCAGATGTAAAGAATGGACCGGGGTCCACGGTTCACTAGTGGTGTCTCTCCCATAAGATAAATAGCATGTTGGGTGAACAAATTACGAGTTGGGCAATTGACAAATAAAGAAGGCATAACAATGCACATACATATATCATGATGAGTACTATGAGATTTAATCAGGGCATTACGACAAAGTACATAGACCGCTATCCAGCATGCATCTATGCCTAAAAAGTCCACCTTCAGGTTATCATCGAACCCCTTCCAGTATTAAGTTGCAAACAACAGACAATTGCATTAAGTATGGTGCGTAATGTAATCAACACAAATATCCTTAGACAAAGCATCGATGTTTTATCCCTAGTGGCAACAGCACATCCACAACCTTAGAACTTTACTGTCACTTGTCCCAGATTCAATGGAGGCATGAACCCACTATCGAGCATAAATACTCCCTCTTGGAGTCACAAGTATCAACTTGGCCGAGCCTCTACTAGCAACGGAGAGCATGCAAGAACATAAACAACATATATGATAGATTGATAATCAACTTGACATAGTATTCAATATTCATCGGATCCCAACAAACACAACATGTAGCATTACAAATAGATGATCTTGATCATGATAGGCAGCTCACAAGATCTAACATGATAGCACAATGAGGAGAAGACAACCATCTAGCTACTGCTATGGACCCATAGTCCGGGGGTGAACTACTCACACATCGATCCGGAGGCGATCATGGCGATGAAGAGACCTCCGGGAGATGATTCCCCTCTCCGGCGAGGGTGCGGAGGCGATCTCTGAATCCCCCGAGATGGGATTGGCGGCGGCGTCTCTGGAAGGTTTTCCGTATCATGGCTCTCGGTACTGGGGGTTTCGCGACGAAGGCTTTAAGTAGGCAGAAGGGTAGGTTTAGGGGCGGCACGAGGGCCCACACACCAGGGCGGCGCGGGCCCAGCCCTGGCCGCGCGGCCCTAGCGTGGTGGCGCCTCGTCACCCCACTTCGTATCTCCTCGGTCTTACGGAAGCTTCGTGGAAAAATAAGACCACAGGCGTTGATTTCGTCCAATTCGAGAATATTTCCTTTGTAGGATTTCTGAAACCAAAAACAGCGAGAAAACAACAAGCGGCTCTTCGGCATCTCGTCAATAGGTTAGTGCCGGAAAATGCATAATAATGACATATAATGTGTATAAAACATGTGAGTATCATCATAAAAGTAGCATGGAACATAAGAAATTATAGATACGTTTGAGACGTATCAAGCATCCCCAAGCTTAGTTCCTACTCGCCCTCGAGTAGGTAAACGATAACAAGGATAATTTCGAAGTGACATGCTATCATAATCTTGATCAATACTATTGTAAAGCATATGAGATGAATGCAGCGATTCGAAGCAATGGTGAAGACAATGAGTAAACAAATGAATCATATAGCAAAGACTTTTCATGAATAATACTTTCAAGACAAGCATCAATAAGACTTGCATAAGAGTTAACTCATAAAGCAATAAATTCTTAGTAGAAAGCTTTGAAGCAACACAAAGGAAGATATAAGTTTCAGCGGTTGCTTTCAACTTCAACATGTATATCTCATGGATAATTGTCAACACAAAGTAATATAACAAGTGCAATAGGTAAACATGTAAGAATCAATGCACACGGTTGATACAAGTGTTTGCTTCTAAGATAGAAAGAAGTAGGTAAACTGACTCAACAATAAAGTAGAAGAAAGGCCCTTCGCAGGAGGAAGCATGGATTACTATTTTTGTGCTAGAGCTTTTCATTTTGAAAACATAGAAACAATTTTGTCAACGGTAGTAATAAATCATATGTGTTATGTATAAGACATCCTATAAGTTGCAAGCCTCATGCATAGAATACCAATAGTGCTCGCACCTTGTCCTAATTAGCTTGGATTAACATGGATTATCATTGCATAACATATGTTTCAACCAAGTGTCACAAAGGGGTACCTCTATGCCGCCTGTACAGGGTCTAAGGAGAAAGTTCGCATTGGATTTCTCGCTTTTGATCATTCTCAACTTAGATACCCATACCGGGACAACATAGACAACAGATAATGGACTCCTCTTTTAATGCTTAAGCATTTAACAACAGATAATATTCTCATAAGAGATTGAGGATTTGTGTCCAAACTGAAACTTCCACCATGATTCATGGCTTTAGTTAGCGGCCCAATGTTCTTCTCTAACAATATGCATACTCAAACAATTTGATCATGAAAATCGCCCTTACTTCAGACAAGACGAACATGCATAGCAACTCACATGATATCCAACAAAGGTAAAAGTTGATGGTGTCCCCAGAAACATGGTTACCGCTCAACAAGCAACTTATTAAGAAATAAGATACATAAGTACATATTCTTCACCACAATAGTTTTTAAGGCTATTTTCCCATGAGCTATGTATTGTAAAGGCAAAGAATAGAAGTTTAAAGGTATCACTCAAGTAATGTACTTTGGAATGGCAGAGAAATACCATGTGGTAGGTAGGTATGGTGGACACAAATGGCATAGTTTTTGGCTCAAGGATTTGGATGCACGAGAAGAATTCCTCTCAATACAAGGCTAGGCTAGCAAGTTGTTTGAAGCAAACTCAAGTATAAACGGTACAGCAAGACTCACATATGAACATATTGTAAGTATTATAAGACTTTACATTGTCTTTCTTGTTGTTCAAACACCTTAACCAGAAAATATCTAGACTTAGAGAGACCAATCATGCAAACCAAATTTTAACAAGCTCTATGTAGTTTTTCATTAATAGGTGCAAAGTAAATGATGCAAGAGCTTAAACATGATCTATATGAGCACAACAATTGCCAAGTATCAAATTATTCAAGACATTATACCAATTACCACATGCAGCATTTTTCCATTTCCAACCATATATCAATGAACGAAGTAGTTCAACCTTCGCAATGAACATTAAGACTAAAGCTAAGAACACATGTGTTCATATGCAACAGCGGAGCGTGTCTCTCTCCCACACAAAGAATGCTAGGATCTGATTTTATTCAAACAAAACAAAAATAAAAGCAAACAGACGCTCCAAGTAAAGCGCATAAGATGTGACTGAATAAAAAAATATAGTTTCACTAGAGGTGACCTGATAAGTTGTCGATGAAGAAGGGGATGCCTTGGGCATCCCCAAGCTTAGATGCTTGAGTATTCTTAAAATATGCAGGGATGAACCACGGGGGCATCCCCAAGCTTAGCCTTTTCACTCTTCTTGATCATATTGTATCATCCTCCTCTCTTGACCCTTGAAAACTTCCTCCACACCAAACTCAAAACAAACTCATTAGAGGGTTAGTGCATAATTGAAAATTCATATATTCAGAGGTGACATAATCATTCTTAACACTTCTGGACATTGCACAAAGCTACTGAAATTTAATGGAACAAAGAAATCCATCAAACATAGCAAAACAGGCAATGCGAAATAAAAGGCAGAATCTGTCAAAATAGAACAGTCTGTAAAGACAAAATTTTCAGGGGCACTTAACTTGCTCAGATGAAAATGCTCAAATTGAATGAAAGTTGCGTACATATCTGAGGATCACGCACGTAAATTGGCAGATTTTTATGAGTTACCTACAGAGAACCCTGCCCAAATTCGCGACAGCAAGAAATCTGTTTCTGCGCAGTAATCCAAATCTAGTATTGACTTTACTATCAAAGACTTTACTTGGCACAACAATGCAATAAAATAAAGATAAGGATAGGTTGCTACAGTAGTAACAACTTCCAAGACTCAAATATAAAACAAAGTGCAAAAGTGAAATAATGGGTTGTCTCCCATAAGCGCTTTTCTTTAACGCCTTTCACCTAGGCGCAGAAAGTGTGAATCAAGTGTTATCAAGAGATAAAGCATCGACATTCTTACCAGGGGTGTTGGGAGTTTCCTCAACAATGCATCGTATCTGGTCTATATAAGTAACTCCTCTTTGTACGCTTTTAGGCTTACTATTCTCATCAAACAAATTTTCAGGAACAAGCCAAGCATAGTTATTTTCTAGAGCTTCATGCATTCCTAGGAGCTTACTAGGTATCGGTACTTTAATCTCCTTACCATCATTAACATTACTAGTGTATCTTATTCTATCCATGTCCATCTTTTCAAGTGTTCTTTTAAAATCAGGGAACAAACCAAGCCTCTTATGCTTGATAAAAACTTTTCTAGCTTCTTTAGCTATATCTTCAAATTCTCTAACAAGGACTTTTAAAACAAAATCTCTCTTTTCTCCCATCTCCATATCAGAAAGTGTAAGAAACATATGTTGTATTATGGGATTGAGATTAACAAATCTAGTTTCCAACATGTGTACTAAACAGGCAGAAGCACTTTCATAAGTAGGAGAAACTTTTAATAATGGTATATCTTCAAAATCTTCATCCATACTAACATGGGTGAAAAATTCTTCTATATTATCTCTTCCAATGATAGACCCTTGTCCTACCGGTATGTCTTTCAAAGTGAACTTAGGAGGAAACATGATGAAATAAACAAAAGGTAAATTAAGTAAATGCAAGTAACTAATTTTTTTTGTGTGTTTTTAATATGGAGATCAAGACATTAAATAAAGTAAAGCTAGCAACTAATTTTTTTGTGTTTTTGATATAAAGAGCAAACAAAGCAGTAAATAAAGTAAAGTAAAGCAAGACAAAAACAAAGTAAAGAGATTGGATGTGGGAGACTCCCCTTGCAGCGTGTCTTGATCTCCCCGGCAACGGCGCCAGAAAAAGTGCTTGATGCGTGCAGTTAACACACGTCCGTTGGGAACCCCAAGAGGAAGGTGTGATGCGTACAGTAGCAAGTTTTCCCTCAGTAAGAAACCAAGGTTTATCGAACCAGTAGGAGCCAAGGATCACGTGAAGGTTGTTGGTGACGGAGTGTAGTGCGGCGCAACACCAGGGATTCCGGCGCCAACGTGGAACCTGCACAACACAATCAAAGTCCGTTGGATGATGATGTTTGTTTGTGAAGAACAGTAAAGAACAATTGCAGTAGATTGTATTTCAGATGTAAAGAATGGACCGGGGTCCACAGTTCACCAGTGGTGTCTCTCCCATAAGATAAATAGCATGTTGGGTGAACAAATTACAGTTGGGCAATTGACAAATAAAGAAGGCATAACAATGCACATACATATATCATGATGAGTACTATGAGATTTAATCAGGGCATTACGACAAAGTACATAGACCGCTATCCAGCATGCATCTATGCCTAAATAGTCCACTTTCAGGTTATCATCCGAACCCCTTCCGGTATTAAGTTGTAAACAACAAACAATTGCATTAAGTATGGTGCGTAATGTAATCAACACAAATATCCTTCGACAAAGCATCGATGTTTTATCCCTAGGGGCAACAGCACATCCACAACCTTAGAACTTTCTGTCACTGTCCCAGATTCAATGGAGGCATGAACCCACTATCGAGCATAAATACTCCCTCTTGGAGTTACAAGCATCAACTTGGCCAGAGCCTCTACTAGCAACGGAGAGCATGCAAGAACATAAACAACATATATGATAGATTGATAATCAACTTGACATAGTATTCAATATTCATCGGATCCCAACAAACACAACATGTAGCATTACAAATAAATGATCTTGATCATGATAGGTAGCTCACAAGATCTAACATGATAGCACAATGAGGAGAAGACAACCATCTAGCTACTGCTATGGACCCATAGTCCAGGGGTGAACTACTCACACATCGATCCGGAGGCGATCATGGCGATGAAGAGCCCTCCGGGAGATGATTCCCCTCTCCGGCAGGGTGCCGGAGGCGATCTCCTGAATCCCCCGAGATGGGATTGGCGGCGGCTGCGTCTCTGGAAGGTTTTCCGTATCGTGGCTCTCGGTACAGAGGGTTTCGCGACGAAGGCTTTAAATAGGCGGAAGGGCGGAGTCGGAGGAGTCACGGGGGGCCCACACGCTATGGCCGCACGGGCCCCCCTTAGGCCGCGCCGCCCTAGTGTGGCGGCGCCCCGTGGCCCCACTTCGTTTCTCCCTCGGTCTTCTGGTAGCTTCGTGAAAAAATAAGCCCCTGGGCGTTGATTTCGTCCAATTCCGAGAATATTTCCTTTGTAGGATTTCTGAAACCAAAAACAGCGAGAAAACAACAAGCGGCTCTTCGGCATCTCGTCAATAGGTTAGTGCCGGAAAATGCATAATAATGACATATAATGTGTATAAAACATGTGAGTATCATCATAAAAGTAGCATGGAACATAAGAAATTTTAGATACGTTTGAGACGTATCGCTTCTCGCCCTGAGAGTGAAGTCGCGGTATCTCATAAATCCGCGGCTTCCTCTGAAAGAGAGACTAAATCTGAGGCTTCCGAGTCAGTACATTCTCTCCCTTCCGCTGCTTCTCCAAAGAACAAAAGGAAAAGGGGTGATGTCGAGGACTCCGGCACCTCCAAAGTCGGCGGATCACCAGCCGAGGAGACTTCTCCCGAAGAGGAGGATGCCTTCAACCCTTACACTGATGCTCTTGTTAGCTCGTAAGTTACTCTGCCGTCTCTTTCTTTTATATATTGTTTTTTGAGTATTCTCATACTATCTTTTGTACACAGTGGCGATGAAGAAGAAGAACCTACTGTTAATGTGATCGCTCCCACGAGCACGTCACAAACTTTAGTTCTTTCGGAAACTCACCGTGCAACGGAGGAAACCTCGCCCCCTCAACAGGACTTAGAAGAGTCGACTCCTGTCGGTAGCCCCCGTGCCCCTTCGCCGAAGAGAGCTAGAATTGAGCTTGGCGTGGACCAAAACCTCTTGGCCGGGAGTTTGGCGACCCCTTCCTTGGATGATGTAAGAACTCTTACCACTATTTTGTCTTCTGTCGAGTTTTCCCTTTTTGACCTTAATCACTTTCTTTTTTCAGCCTCTGATGAAAGAATTCATTCGCCTTGGTACTCAATTTATTGGGTACCGTGACACTGTTGATAGTTTGAAATGTACTCCTTTTCTATCATCCCTTTTATCGAATAAATTTCCTCTTGCTATTTTTATCTTAACACTGCCGCCCTTTCTTTTGTTAAAGGCTCTCGTCAAAGCCAACAAGCGTGCCGATGATCTTGCTCTCAAGCTGGAGCAAAGTGAAAAAGCTCGCGAAAAGGCTGAGCTGGATGCTGCCTCTGTTCGTGCTTCGTCGAGTGCATCAACATCATCTTCCACTGCCTTTCTCGAGGTTTCTTCATTAAATTCCACCACTCTCGGGGAATTGTGTTCTATCTCAATCGGCAGCACTGCCTCAGCTCCATGGACCAGAAAGAACGGAGTTTCTTGTGTCGCTGTATTGGGTGTCGTCCGTATACTCCATAGCACGCTAGGCAACTCATCTGGCCATGTGTGTCGAGCTTTTTCCAATGGTGTTAACGGGCGCTTCTTGATGCCGTTGTAGATGATGTCGTTCGCTTTTTCGACCTGACCATTGGTTTGCGGGTGCGCAACTGAGGCAAATTGTAATTTGATGCCTACCTCTGCGCAATATGCCTTGAATTCCTTGGAGGTGAAGTTGCTGCCGTTATCTGTGACGATGCTATGAGGAACTCCAAATCAAAAACGATACTCTTGATGAACTTGACCGCCGATGCTGCGTCTGGCGAGTTTATCGGCTTCACCTCAATCCACTTAGTGAACTTGTCAACAGCTACGAGCATATACTCGCATCCTCCTGGCCACGCCTTATGAAATTTTCCCACCATATCAAGACCCCATTGAGCAAAGGGCCATGACAATGGTATTGGCATCAACTCTGCTGTCGGAGAATGAGGTTTTGCGGCAAACCTTTGGCACGCATCACAGGTATGCACTATGTCCTTTGCATCTTCGATTGCTGTTAGCCAGTAAAATACTGCTCTGAAAACCTTGGCTGCTATAGCTTGACTGCTTGCGTGATGTCCACACACGCCTTTGTGCACATATTTTAAGAGTACTCGACCTTCTTCGGGTGTAACGCATCGCTGCAATACTCCTGATATACTTCGCCTATACAGCTCGCCCTTAACCACGGTGAAAGCCTTGGATCATCGAATAACTCGCCTTGCTTCTACTGGATCTTCAGGTATTTCTTTCTTTAAGATATACGTGATGTAAACCTGCATCCAAGGAACTTTGACCACCATCACCTCATGCGATTCCTCTTCATCTCCTGATACACTTGCTTCCGATATTGCTAGAGCCCCCCGAGTCTTTCTCGACCTTCTCCTTTTTTTGTCTGTTTCTTTGCCTTAGTCGACCTTTCACTTATCTCCTCCCAAAATACGCCGGGTGGTATTGCTAAGCATTGCGACCCGATGTTTGCCAGAACATCGGCTTCATCGTTGCTGAGTCTGCTGATATGATTCACTTCGCACCCGTCAAAGAGCTTCTCGAGTTCATTGTATACCTCCTTGTATGCAATCATACTATCATTGACTGCGTCACATTGGTTCATCACCTGTTGAGCCACCAATTGGGAGTCGCCGAAGATTTTTAATCGGGTTGCACCACAAGCTTTCGCCATCTTCATCCCATGGATCAGTGCTTCATACTCTGCTTTGTTGTTAGACGCGTTGGGGAACGTCATCTGCAGTACAAAGTATCTCCTTGAGGTGATACTAATATCACGCCTGCTCCAGCACCTTCTACCCTTTTGGACCCGTCAAAGTTCATAGTACAAGTTCTCGACAAGTCTGGGGGTCCCGTATTTTGCAGCTCCATCCATTCTGCGACGAAGTCTGGTAAGATCTCCGACTTTATTGCTTTTGTTTTTTCATACGTGACGTCCCGAGGGGAAAGCTCTATTCCCCAAAGGGAGACACGGCCCGTAGCTTCCGGGTTATTCATTATATTGGACAAAGGCGCCTCATTGACCACTATTATCGGATGTGCCAAGAAATAGTGTCGCAATTATTTTCTTGCGGTTGTGAATACTCCATATGCTAACTTTTGGTATTGCGGGTTGATACGTCTCCGACGTATCGATAATTTCTTATGTTCCATGCCACATTATTGATGTTATCTACATGTTTTATGCACACTTTATGTCATATTCGTGCATTTTCTGGAACTAACCTATTAACAAGATGCCGAAGTGCCGATTGTCGTTTTCTGCTGTTTTTGGTTTCAGAAATCCTAGTAACGAAATATTCTCGGAATTGGACGAAATCAACGCCCGGGGTCCTATTTTGCCACGAAGCTTCCGGAAGTCC
This sequence comes from Lolium rigidum, assembly GCF_022539505.1. Lineage (NCBI taxonomy): Eukaryota > Viridiplantae > Streptophyta > Magnoliopsida > Poales > Poaceae > Lolium > Lolium rigidum. The sequence continues at coordinate 341,303,633 of NC_061514.1, forward strand.
GAAGGAGAGACGAAGAGGGGCCACGAGGGGGCCACACCCTAGGGCGGCGCGGCCCCCTTGGCCGCACGGCCCCGTGGTGTGGGGCCCTCGTGCCGCCTCTTGACCTGCCCTTCCGCCTACAAATAGCCTCCGTGACGAAACCCCCGATACCGAGAGCCACGATACGGAAAACCTTCCGGAGACGCCGCCGCCGATCCCATCTCGGGGATCCAGGAGATCGCCTCCGGCACCCTGCCGGAGAGGGGATTCATCTCCCGGAGGACTCTACGCCGCCATGGTCGCCTCCGGTGTGATGTGTGAGTAGTCTACCCCTGGACTATGGGTCCATAGCAGTAGCTAGATGGTTGTCTTCTCCCCGTTGTGCTATCATTGTCGGATCTTGTGAGCTGCCTATCATGATCAAGATCATCTATCCGTAATTCTATATGTTGCGTTTGTTGGGATCCGATGAATAGAGAATACTTGTTATGTTGATTATCAAAGTTATATCTATGTGTTGTTTATGATCTTGCATGCTCTCCGTTACTAGTAGATGCTCCGGCCAAGTAGATGCTTGTAACTCCAAGAGGGAGTACTTATGCTCGATAGTGGGTTCATGCCCGCATTGACACACGGGACAGTGACGAAAGTTCTAAGGTTGTGTTGTGCTGTTGCCACTAGGGATAAAACATTGATGCTATGTCTAAGGATGTAGTTGTTGATTACATTACGCACCATACTTAATGCAATTGTCTCGTTGCTTTGCAACTTAATACTGGAGGGGTTCGGATGATAACCTCGAAGGTGGACTTTTTAGGCATAGATGCAGTTGGATGGCGGTCTATGTACTTTGTCGTAATGCCCAATTAAATCTCACTATACTCATCATGATATGTATGTGCATGGTCATGCCCTCTTTATTTGTCAATTGCCCAACCGTAATTTGTTCACCCAACATGCTGTTTATCTTATGGGAGAGACACCTCTAGTGAACTGTGGACCCCGGTCCAATTCTCTTTACTCGAAATACAATCTACTGCAATACTTGTTCTACTGTTTTCTGCAAACAATCATCTTCCACACAATACGGTTAATCCTTTGTTACAGCAAGCCGGTGAGATTGACAACCTCACTCGTTTCGTTGGGGCAAAGTACTTTGGTTGTGTTGTGCAGGTTCCACGTTGGCGCCGGAATCTTCGGTGTTGCGCCGCACTACATGCCGCCGCCATCAACCTTCAACGTGCTTCTTGACTCCTACCTGGTTCGATTAAACCTTGGTTTCTTACGAGGGAAACTTGCCGCTGTGCGCATCACACCTTCCTCTTGGGGTTCCCAACGGACGTGTCAACCACACGCATCAAGCAAATTTCCGGCGCCGTTGCCGGGAACCGAAGAAAAGTTACACCACAGGGATCTCTAACTCCCACGTCAACTTTGCGCCGAGCAACAAATTTCTCGGCGCCGTTGCGGGGAGATCAAGACACGCTGCAAGGGGAGTCTCCACTTCTCAATCTCTTTACTTTGTTTTTGTCTTGCTTAGTTTTATTTACTACTTTGTTTGCTGCACTAAATCAAAATACAAAAAAATTAGTTGCTAGTTTTACTTTATTTGCTATCTTGTTTGCTATATCAAAAACACAAAAAAATTAGTTACTTGCATTTACTTTATCTAGTTTGCTTTATTTACTATTGCTAAAATGGCCAACCCTGAAAACACTAAGTTGTGTGACTTCACAACCACAAATAATAATGATTTCTTATGCACACCTATTGCTCCACCTGCTACTACAGCAGAATTCTTTGAAATTAAACCTGCTTTACTCGAATCTTGTTATGCGAGAGCAATTTTCCGGTGTTAGTTCTGATGATGCTGCTGCCCATCTCAATAATTTTGTTGAATTATGTGAAATGCAAAAGTATAAGGATGTAGATGGTGACATTATAAAATTAAAATTGTTCCCTTTCTCATTAAGAGGAAGAGCTAAAGATTGGTTGCTATCTCTCGCCTAAGAATAGTATTGATTCATGGACTAAATGCAAGGATGCTTTTATTGGTAGATATTATCCCCCTGCTAAAATTATATCTTTGAGGAGTAGCATAATGAATTTTAAACAATTAGATACTGAACATGTTGCTCAAGCTTGGGAAAGAATGAAATCTCTGGTTAAAAATTGCCCAACACATGGACTGACTACTTGGATGATCATCCAAACCTTTTATGCAGGACTGAATTTTTCTTCGCAGAACTTATTGGATTCAGCTGCTGGAGGTACCTTTATGTCCATCACTCTTGGTGAAGCAACAAAGCTTCTTGATAATATGATAATTAATTACTCTTAATGGCACACGGAAAGAGCTCCACAAGGTAAGAAGGTAAATTCTGTCGAAGAAACCTCTTCCTTGAGTGATAAGATTGATGCTATTATGTCTATGCTTGTGAATGATAGGACTAATATTGATCCTAATAATGTTCCGTTAGCTTCATTGGTTGCACAAGAAGAACATGTTGATGTAAACTTCATTAAAAATAATAATTTCAACAACAATGCTTACCGGAACAATTCTAGTAACAACTATAGGCCACATCCTTATAATAATGGCAACGGCTATGGTAATTCTTATGGGAATTCTTACAACAATAATAGGAATTCACCCCCTGGACTTGAAGCCATGCTTAAAGAATTTATTAGTACACAAACTGCTTTTAACAAATCTGTTGAAGAAAAGCTTGGGAAAATTGATATACTTGCTTCTAAAGTTGATAGTCTTGCCGCTGATGTTGATCTTTTGAAATCGAAAGTTATGACTAATTAGAATCATCATAATAAAATTACTACTACAGCAAATGCCATCCAAGTTAGAATTAATGAGAATATAAGATTAATGGCTGAACTGCGTGCTAGGTGGGATAGAGAAGAAAATGAAAAACTAGCTAAAGAGAAGAATGTAGCTAAAGTTTGGACTATTACCACCACTAATAATGCTAATGCTACACAAGTTGCTGCACCTCCTACTAATACTAATAAAAGAATTGGTGTTAGCAATGTTTCTACTTCTAATGCAAAGCGCGAGAACCACTTCGAAACTGCTAAAACTGCTTGAAACCGCTTGTGATAAAGTCTGCTGAAATTTTTTCCAACATTGGGGATGATAATCCCATTGCTTTAGATTATAATGGTTTGAATTTTGATGATTGCTACATCTCTGAAGTTATAAAGTTCTTGCAAAAACTTGCTAAAAGTCCTAATGCTAGTGCTATAAATTTGGCTTTCACGCAACATATTACAAATGCTCTCATAAAAGCTAGAGAAGAGAAACTAGAGCGTGAAGCCTCTATTCCTAAAAAGCTAGAGGATGGTTGGGAGCCCATCATTAAGATGAAGGTTAAAGATTTTGATTGTAATGCTTTATGTGATCTTGGTGCAAGTATTTCTGTTATGCCTAAGAAAATTTATAATATGCTTGACTTGCCACCGCTGAAAAATTGTTATTTGGATGTTAATCTTGCTGATCATTTTACAAAGAAACCTTTGGGGAAAGTTGATAATGTTCACATTACCGTTAATAATAACCTTGTCCCTGTTGATTTTGTTGTCTTGGATATTGAATGCAATGCATCTTGTCCCATCATATTGGGAAGACCTTTTCTTCGAACTGTTGGTGCTACTATTGATATGAAGGAAGGTAATATAAAATATCAATTTCCTCTCAAGAAAGGTATGGAACACTTCCCTAGAAAGAGAATGAAGTTACCTTTTGATTATATTATTAGAACAAATTATGATGTTGATGCTTCGTCTCTTGATAATACTTGATACACACTTTACGCGCCTAGCTGAAAGGCGTTAAAGAAAAGCGCTTATGGGAGACAACCCATGTTTTTACCTACAGTACTTTGTTTTTATTTTGTGTCTTGGAAGTTGTTTACTACTGTAGCAACCTCTCCTTATCTTAGTTTTGTGTTTTGTTGTGCCAAGTAAAGTCTTTGATAGAAAAGTTCATACTAGATTTGGATTACTGCGCAGAAACAGATTTCTTTTCTGTCACGAATCTGGGAAAAATTCTCTGTAGGTAACTCATAAAATTATGCCAATTTACGTGAGTGATCCTCAGATATGTACGCAACTTTCATTCAATTTGGGCATTTTCATCTGAGCAAGTCTGGTACCATTTTAAAATTCGTCAATACGAACTGTTCTGTTTTGACAGATTCTGCCTTTTATTTCGCATTGCCTCTTTTGCTATGTTGGATGAATTTCTTTGATCCACTAATGTCCAGTAGCATTATGCAATGTCCAGAAGTGTTAAGAATGATTGTGTCACCTCTGAAAATGTTAATTTTTATTGTGCACTAACCCTCTAATGAGTTGTTTCGAGTTTGGTATGGAGGAAGTTTTCAAGGATCAAGAGAGGAGTATGATGCAACATGATCAAGGAGAGTGAAAGCTCTAAGCTTGGGGATGCCCCGGTGGTTCACCCCTGCATATTCTAAGAAGACTCAAGCGTCTAAGCTTGGGGATGCCCAAGGCATCCCCTTCTTCATCAACAACATTATCAGGTTCCTCCCCTGAAACTATATTTTTATTCCATCACATCTTATGTGCTTTGCTTGGAGCGTCTGTTTGTTTTTGTTTTTGTTTTGTTTGAATAAAATGGATCCTAGCATTCACTTTATGGGAGAGTGTTATCACCAGAATTTGACCGAGTCAGAGGTGAGCCGCGATCAAGATGGATTTGAAGATTATATACAGAAGAAATATGTGAATCGGCCTTTATATGCTAAGATTGGGCTTGTTGGCCCGTGTATCTGTATCATATTAGGATACGTGTCGGTTAGTTAGAGTTTTACCCGTGCACGGTTAGGTGCATGCCTGAATTAGAAAGTCCCCTGGACTATAAATATGTATCTAGGGTTTATGGAATAAACAACAACCAACGTTCAACCAACCAAATCAATCTCGGCGCATCGCCAACTCCTTCGTCTCGAGGGTTTCTACCGGTAAGCATCATGCTGCCTAGATCGCATCTTGCGATCTAGGCAGCACAAGCTTATGCTCGTTGTTCATGCGTTGCTCGTCATCGAAGCCTTTTTGATGGCGAGCAACGTAGTTATCATAGATATGTTAGGGTTAGCATTGTTCTTCGTATAACATGCTATCGTAGTGCAACCCTTGCATATCTAGCCGCCTCTACACCTATCCTAGGTGTAGGGGCGGCACCCCGCTTGATCATTATTTAGTAGATCTGATCCGTTACGGTTGCTCCTTGTTCTACAAGGATTAGTTTGATATCTGCAATAGTTAGGCCTTATAAAGGGGGGGAGGATCCAGCGGCGCGTAGGGTGTCGTTCGCTAGTCCTAAACAGGATGTTCCGGGGATCAACCTCGTGTTGGTTTTTAGGCCTTGTTTAGGATCGGCTTACGATCACCGTGCGTGGCCGCGAGGCCCAACCTGGAGTAGGATGATCCGATTATGCGGTGAAAACCCTAAATCGTCGTAGATCTCATTAGCTTTATCTTGATTAAGCAGGACCACCATATATTCGTGCACCTCGTACGAATCATGGGTGGATCGGCTCCTTGAGCCGATTCACAGGATAACCCGAGAGCCGATCGAGGCTCGTATTTAATGTTTACGTGTATGCCATGCAGGAAACTAAGCGAGGCATCTCCATCACCTTCCTGACCAGGTATAGGTCAGGTGGCACGCCCTTGCAATCAGCATCGGATGTGTGACCAGAAGGCTTTGCGGGCCGTCGCTCGGAGGGACCAGGGCCAGCCGCAGCCCTAAGTTGTTCCCGGCTCTACCGTGTTGACCGTCGCTGCCCGCCGGTGGGTTTTGACCGTCAACACATTCTGGCACGCCCGGTGGGACAAGCTTCATCATCAACCACCTCGCCATCTACATCTGAGATGGAGGACGGCATGCCAGTCACGTACGAGGATTTGACCGATGAGCTCAAGAAAAAGTATGACGAAATCAAAGTCATCCTCGAAGCCGACCTCATCGGCTCTTTTCACAGAACCCGTTCCCATGGTGTCAGATGGAAAGGGTTCTCACCTGAAGGTGCGCTCGATGGGATAGACCTCTCTGCCCCGTCAGAAGAACGCACCAGGTCCCTGCGGCAGGAAATCAACTACTTGGTGGCTCACTCGCTACACCACCACTCTGAGAACCTGGTAAACACGTTGGAGCGCGTCGCTCTTCGCGTGATCCAGGAGATCATGAGGCACCAGTACTCGCCGTCAGGACCAGCTCTCGGGACGCATCAAGAAGAGGTGCCACTCCAGTCCCGTCCACCGCTGCCATTTGCGTGGGCAGCACCAGAAGTGCCGAATTCACCGGCATTCGTCGTCTACAAGATCGGCGGTGACCCCAGCGACTGCCAGTTCTTGCTCGAGGCGCCTAAGGAGATCCCTCACGGGTACACGTGCACGTATGTGCCAGATTGCGGTAACTGGGCGCTCACCAACCAGGCCACAACATCAGGGACTCCTGGGAAAACAGGAGGAACGTCAACGACCGATCTTGAGAAGCAGACGTGGCTGACTAAATACGCCACTCCGACGAACCTCCAGAGCTCAGCTCCTGCAGTTGGCTCAGAGCTGGAAAAACAAACACGGCTGGCTAAGTACGCCACCCCGGCGAATCTTCAGAGTTCAACTCCTGCAGCCAGCACAGCGGATCAGATCAGTACCATACTGAGAGACCAGTTCGGCATGGTGCCGAAAAGGAGGGCAATCGGCTATTCCAAGCCGTACCCCGACGACTACGAATTGATCCCGCTACCACCTAAATATCGGCTCCCTGATTTCTCCAAATTCAGTGGATCAGATGGTTCCAGCTCCATCGAGCACGTGGGCCGATATTTGGCATAGCTAGGAACGGCCTCAGTGTCGGATTCCCTACGCGTGAGGTTCTTCTCACAGTCCCTCACGGGATCGGCTTTTGGGTGGTACACCTCGTTGCCACCAGACTCCATCCGGACTTGGAAGCAGTTGGAAGAACAGTTCCATATGCAGTACCATTCAGAGGCTTCCGAGTCCAGCCTTGCCGATCTAGCACAAACACGTCAGAAGCGCGGAGAGACTGTGACAGAATACATCCAGCACTTCAGGAATCTTAGGAACCAATGTTATTCGGTTCGTATAACTGAAAAGGAAGCAGTCGAGTTGGCAGTAGCGGGCCTCGCAACACCGCTCAAGGACATGGCCTCCCAAGCAGACTACCCCTCACTGGCGCACATGGTTCAGAAACTGTCGGCATATGAACAGCGCCACCCGGACTTGTACCAGGACAAATTCAAACGCGCAGTAGTCCTGGTCGAGGCAGAGGAAGACGAAGCTCCTGCGGGAGACCAAGAGGTAGCAGTGGCTGAATGGACTCGGGGGGCAACCCCCGTGTCCTGCAAATGGGTAAAGCCACCAGGCCCGCCCAGGGGGTTTGATTTTGACGTGACCAAGACTGAGCAAATCTTCGACCTCCTGCTCAAGGAAAAGCAGTTGAAGATACCTGAAGGTCTCAAATTCCCCACGGTACAAGAGCTGAACGGAAAGCCATACTGCAAATGGCATAATTCGCTCTCCCATGCCACCAACGACTCCAGGGTTTGGTGTCAGCAGATCCAAATGGCGATAGAACAAGGACGTCTGATTTTCAACCAGTACGCCATGAAGGTCGACACCCAACCCTTTCCCGCCGTAAACATGGTGGAATGCACTTACCCTGAAGGTTGCCAGCCAGGGTCTTCGTTCAGCATCAACATGGTAGGATCTGGACACCACGCTGGCAAGGATGGAGACGAGGGCAGCTGCTCTCGTAGCAAGGACACAGAGGAGGCCGCTCCACGCGATCGGCTCCGTCATGATGGCAAGCGCTACGTCACAGAGGGAGAAGTGAAGAACGCAAGATATCAGCGACCCCTCTCTGATCACCTCCTCAACAAGTATGTGAGTCAGTATGACCAACGCCGACGATCCAGCGATGATGATGAAAGAGATCGTCTGGCTAGAGAAGCCAGAAGACATCATCGGCATGATCGCGATGAGGAGGAGCATGAGCGCCGTGCCAAGGAAAAGGCAAGGGAGCGAGACGACGAGGACAGGCACTGGGACTGTCCCTTCTTCAGACACTGCTGGGATTCAGGAATGAGCCGATTGCCTACAATCGGCAATTGCCCAGAATGCAACCAGAAGAAGAAGGAGGCAGCCAACGTGTCCGTGTTCAAGCGCTTAGGGCCTCTCCCGCCACAAAGCAAATGCGCTGAGTCCCCTCGATGGGAAGATCTCGAGGATTCAGAAGATGAGGAACAAGAAGAAGAAGACAGGTACCACCGGCCAAGGTGGTGCCCTGACGGACTCAGCCGTTCCCAAAAGCGCAGGGTTCAGCGATTGCACGGCCTGGAGGAAGCCGAAAGGTTATACTTGCATACGTTAAGGAAGGCGCGACCTGATTTGGCTGCGAAAGTTCAGCGAACCCTGGACGAAGAGGGCCGTCCACGAAAAATGGAGTGGCGTCCCAAGCAAAGGAAAGCCGATGATGAAACATCGGCTTGCACAAACATGGTGCTCGTCCTTCCGACGGAGCTTAGTGTTCCGCGATTACACGATGCACTCAAGGTGGACGGCAGCAAGCGCATCAACATGATAAAGTCAGAGGTTGGGTTGGTTTTATCCACCGGCCTAACCGAGTAGCAAGGACGAACCAATGAGCAAACGTGGCAAGGCTGATCCTTGTGATCGGCCCCGAAAATCTATGAAGGGACATCACAGAATCTTCAGTCAGCGCCTCAGTCAATATGGAGGCCGATTCCAGCAATCGGCCAAAATTATCTTCACCACATGTTCTTCACCACATGTTCTGCTTGTGTTCAACATTGATCTACTGGGCAGCGGTCACGTCGGCGGATGAAAGTCAACACGAATCCTCGCGGAGCCGACGTGCAAGTACAGTGCCTTGGCTAACCATAAAGCCGATATCTGCAGTCACCTGGCAGATTCGGCTCGGGGGGCATATAGTCAGATGAGCATGTGCAGATAAACATGTGTAAACATGTGTGCAGTGAAACATTGGGAGCCGATTAGGGAAAATCGGCCAGTAAAAAAAAAAAATTCTCACAATGTGCAGCCGATGCACGTCCATCGACTCTAGAACAACTGTTATGAGCAGAGACTCAACGGAGCAGGAGGTGGGTCACGAAGAGAGACTCTACTGGAAGAACTCCTCAATGAAATGCATGAACGTGCAGATCAGGTTAAGGATAGGTTGCAATCTACCAAAGGAAAGGAGCCGATCTGATCCGCAAGGCGCAAGAAGTGGACTGGAAAAGCTCGGGGGGCAGCTCACCCTGAAAGTTCTCCGCTCTGCGGAGCCGATTTTGTTGAAATCGGCTGGCTCTGCATCATAACTTGGAAGCCGATGGTGGCACATTCGGTTGGCTTACTGCTGTTCTCGCCTTGATGGAGGCTCGGGGGGCAACTGACTGCGTAGATATTGTTGTTTTTAAGAAACCGATTGAGATTTCATCGGCTGGCCCTCCATCATAATCGTCTTCAAAGGGATTGGGCAGGCTTGAAGAGCATCACCGAATATCTGAATATCCAGAGGTATTGGCTTCAGCGTCAAGTCGTTTCAGCAGCGGTTCTGGGGCTCTCTTGAAGGCGTTGGTCTGCCTCATTGTCCACCAGAGCTTCAAGCCATTGGTCGAAAAGGCGAGGGATAGATCGTGAAGGATTGATACGTTGACATTGACTTATTGAGCAGTGACCAAATTCACGATCACTCCGACGTCGAAGAGATGAAGGGCGGATTATGAGGAACCGATGCGTGGCAATCGGCTCATTAAACATTGATCGAGTTGACAATCGGCTAAATTAGCATAAGAGGAATCGGCAAAGTCAAATTGGAGAAATTCTTCATTGATAAACAAGATTTCTTACAAAGAAAGAGTCGATTGCTCAAGGGGAGAAGAACAAAAGAAGGGTCTGCTGACCAAACTGCTACTACTAGACCTACACTAGTAGATCCTATCTACGGACCGTCGCTGCCCTCGTCGTCGTCCTCAGAGCTCTCATCGGCACTACTGCCGATGGGCTCTTCGTCGCTGCTCCCGTAGCCCTCTACGGGAGCTTCATCCTCCTCATCACCGCTGTCGTCGTCGTCCCACCACATGCAGAGGCATTTCGCCGGCGGGTAGCCCTCGAGGGAGTCGTCGTCGTCTTCCTCCTTCTCTTCTTCAGAGGAGGGGCAGCCGTCCCAGGGGAACAAGTCATCCTCGCTCGCCGATTCCAGTTCCCCATCGGCTAGGAACTGGAGATCTTCATCCCCGCTGGTCAGGGACTTGTCGTCCTCGGACCAGATGGAGGAGGCATGGTCCTCCTGGTCCCATTCTTCTGGTGCGCGTACGTCCGGTGGCGTCTCGCGGGAGGAGGAAGACCCATAGGAAAGACCAGAAGAGGAAGAAGACATGGTGGCGCAGGAGGGTTTTTTGGGTGCCGATGGCCAGAACAGAGGAAGGTGATGAAGAGGGCTAATCGATCGGCACGGTTAAATAATGAGGAGCCTGGTGGGATTTTAATGCCATTGCAGTTTCCGAGGAGGTGATGCTGAAGCTATCGAATTTTGCAGAGAAGCTGAGAAGACAGGGCATAATGATGAAGAATACTGCAACGGTACTGCTCTGCCACGACATGACCCTTTGATGAAAAAACAGAGTGGTTTTGGAATTACCAATTCCAAAACCGGGGGGCATGTGTTATCACCAGAATTTGACCGAGTCAGAGGTGGGCCGCGATCAAGATGGATTTGAAGATTATATACAGAAGAAATATGTGAATCGGCCTTTATATGCTAAGATTGGGCTTGTTGGCCCGTGTATCTGTATCATATTAGGATACGTGTCGGTTAGTTAGAGTTTTACCCGTGCACGGTTAGGTGCACGCCTGAATTAGAAAGTCCCCTGGACTATAAATATGTATCTAGGGTTTATGGAATAAACAACAACCAACGTTCAACCAACCAAATCAATCTCGGCGCATCGCCAACTCCTTCGTCTCGAGGGTTTCTACCGGTAAGCATCATGCTGCCTAGATCGCATCTTGCGATCTAGGCAGCACAAGCTTATGCTCGTTGTTCATGCGTTGCTCGTACTGAAGCCTTTTTTATGGCGAGCAACGTAGTTATCATAGATATGTTAGGGTTAGCATTGTTCTTCGTATAACATGCTATCGTAGTGCAACCCTTGCATATCTAGCCGCCTCTACACCTATCCTAGGTGTAGGGGCGGCACCCCGCTTGATCATTATTTAGTAGATCTGATCCGTTACGGTTGCTCCTTGTTCTACAAGGATTAGTTTGATATCTGCAATAGTTAGGCCTTACAAAGGGGGGGAGGATCCAGCGGCGCGTAGGGTGTCGTTCGCTAGTCCTAAACAGGATGTTTCGGGGATCAACCTCGTGTTGGTTTTTAGGCCTTGTTTAGGATCGGCTTACGATCACCGTGCGTGGCCGCGAGGCCCAACCTGGAGTAGGATGATCCGATTATGCGGTGAAAACCCTAAATCGTCGTAGATCTCATTAGCTTTATCTTGATTAAGCAGGACCACCATATATTCGTGCACCTCGTACGAATCATGGGTGGATCGGCTCCTTGAGCCGATTCACAGGATAACCTGAGAGCCGATCGAGGCTCGTATTTAATGTTTACGTGTATGCCATGCGAGGAAACTAAGCGAGGCATCTCCATCACCTTCCTGACCAGGTATAGGTCAGGTGGCACGCCCTTGCAATCAGCATCGGACGTGTGACCAGAAGGCTTTGCGGGCCGTCGCTCGGACGGACCAGGGCCAGCCGCAGCCCTAAGTTGTTCCCGGCTCTACCGTGTTGACCGTCGCTGCCCGCCGGTGGGTTTTGACCGTCAACAGAGAGAGACACGCTCCGCTGTAGCATATGGACAAGTATGTCCTTAGTTTCTACTCATAGTATTCATGGCGAAGTTTCTTCTTCGTTAAATTGTTATATGGTTGGAATTGGAAAATGATACATGTAGTAATTGCTATAAATGTCTTGGGTAATGTGATACTTGGCAATTGTTGTGCTCATGATTAAGCTCTTGCATCATATGCTTTGCACCCATTAATGAAGAAATACATAGAGCATGCTATAATTTGGTTTGCATATTTGGTTTCTCTAAGGTCTAGATAATTTCTAGTATTGAGTTTTGAACAACAAGGAAGACGGTGTAGAGTCTTATAATGTTTTCAATATGTCTTTTATGTGAGTTTTGCTGCACCGGTTCATCCTTGTGTTTGTTTCAAATAACCTTGCTAGCCTAAACCTTGTATCGAGAGGGAATACTTCTCATGCATCCAAAATACTTGAGCCAACCACTATGCCATTTGTGTCCACTATACCTACCTACTACATGGTATTTTCTGCCATTCCAAAGTAAATTGCTTGAGTGCTACCTTTAAAATTCCATCATTCACCTTTGCAATATATAGCTCATGGGACAAATAGCTTAAAAACTATTGTGGTATTGAATATGTAATTATGCACTTTATCTCTTATTAAGTTGCTTGTTGTGCGATAACCATGTTCACTGGGGACGCCATCAACTATTCTTTGTTGAATTTCATGTGAGTTGCTATGCATGTTCATCTTGTCTGAAGTAAGAGCGATCTACCACCTTATGGTTAAGCATGCATATTGTTAGAGAAGAACATTGGGCCGCTAACTAAAGCCATGATCCATGGTGGAAGTTTCAGTTTTGGACATATATCCTCAATCTCAAATGAGAAAATTATTAATTGTTGTTACATGCTTATGCATAAAAGAGGAGTCCATTATCTGTTGTCTATGTTGTCCCGGTATGGATGTCTAAGTTGAAGAATAATCAATAGCGAGAAATCCAATGCGAGCTTTCTCCTTAGACCTTTGTACAGGCGGCATAGAGGTACCCCTTTGTGACACTTGGTTAAAACATGTGCATTGTGATGATCCGGTAGTCCAAGCTAATTAGTACAAGGTGCGGGCACTATTAGTATACTATGCATGAGGCTTGCAACTTGTAAGATATAATTTACATGATACATATGCTTTATTACTACCGTTGACAAAATTGTTTCATGTTTCCAAAATCAAAGCTCTAGCACAAATATAGCAATCGATGCTTTTCCTCTATGGAGGACCATTCTTTTACTTTCAATGTTGAGTCAGTTCACCTATTTCTCTCCACCTCAAGAAGCAAACACTTGTGTGAACTGTGCATTGATTCCTACATACTTGCTTATTGCACTTGTTATATTACTCTATGTTGACAATATCCATGAGATATACATGTTATAAGTTGAAAGAAACCGCTGAAACTTAATCTTCTTTTGTGTTGCTTCAATGCCTTTACTTTGAATTATTGCTTTATGAGTTAACTCTTATGCAAGACTTATTGATGCTTGTCTTGAAGTGCTATTCATGAAAAGTCTTTGCTATATGATTCACTTGTTTACTCATGTCATATACATTGTTTTGATCGCTGCATTCACTACATATGCTTTACAAATAGTATGATCAAGATTATGATGGCATGTCACTCCAGAAATTATCCGTGTTATCGTTTTACCTGCTCGGGACGAGCAGAACTAAGCTTAGGGATGCCGATACGTCTCCAACGTATCGATAATTTCTTATGTTCCATGCCACATTATTGATGTTATCTACATGTTTTATGCACACTTTATGTCATATTCGTGCATTTTCTCGGAACTAACCTATTAACAAGATGCCGAAGTGCCGATTGCTTGTTTTCTGCTGTTTTTGGTTTCAGAAATCCTAGTAACGAAATATTCTCGGAATTGGACGAAATCAACGCCCAGGGTCCTATTTTGCCACGAAGCTTCCAGAAGTCCGAAGGAGAGACAAAGAGGGGCCACGAGGGGGCCACACCCTAGGGCGGCGTGGCCCCCCCCTTGGCCGCGCGGCCCTGTGGTGTGGGGCCCTCGTGCCGCCTCTTGACCTGCCCTTCCGCCTACAAATAGCCTCCGTGACGAAACCCCCAGTACCGAGAGCCACGATACGGAACACCTTCCAGAGCCGCCGCCGCCGCCGATCCCATCTCGGGGGATCCAGGAGATCGCCTCCGGCACCCTGCCGGAGAGGGGATTCATCTCCCGGAGGACTCTACGCCGCCATGGTCGCCTCCGGTGTGATGTGTGAGTAGTCTACCCCTGGACTATGGGTCCATAGCGGTAGCTAGATGGTTGTCTTCTCCCCATTGTGCTATCATTGTCGGATCTTGTGAGCTGCCTATCATGATCAAGATCATCTATCCGTAATTCTATATGTTGCGTTTGTTGGGATCCGATGAATAGAGAATACTTGTTATGTTGATTATCAAAGTTATATCTATGTGTTGTTTATGATCTTGCATGCTCTCCGTTACTAGTAGATGCTCCGGCCAAGTAGATGCTTGTAACTCCAAGAGGGAGTACTTATGCTCGATAGTGGGTTCATGCCCGCATTGACACTCGGGACAAGTGATGAAAGTTCTAAGGTTGTGTTGTGCTGTTGCCACTAGGGATAAAACATTGATGCTATGTCTAAGGATGTAGTTGTTGATTACATTACGCACCATACTTAATGCAATTGTCTGTTGCTTTGCAACTTACTACCGGAGGGGGTTCGGATGATAACCTGAAGGTGGACTTTTTAGGCATAGATGCGATTGGATGGCGGTCTATGTACTTTGTCGTAATGCCCAATTAAATCTCACTATACTCATCATGATATGTATGTGCATGGTCATGCCCTCTTTATTTGTCAATTGCCCAACTGTAATTTGTTCACCCAACATGCTCGTTTATCTTATGGGAGAGACACCTCTAGTGAACTGTGGACCCCGGTCTAATTCTCTTTACTCGAAATACAATCTACTGCAATACTTGTTCTACTTGTTTTCACGCAAACAATCATCTTCCACACAATACGGTTAATCCTTTGTTACAGCAAGCCGGTGAGATTGACAACCTCACTCGTTTCGTTGGGGCAAAGTACTTTGGTTGTGTTGTGCAGGTTCCACGTTGGCGCCGGAATCTCCGGTGTTGCGCCGCACTACATCCCGCCGCCATCAACCTTCAACGTGCTTCTTGACTCCTACTGGTTCGATTAAACCTTGGTTTCTTACTGAGGGAAACTTGCCGCTGTGCGCATCACACCTTCCTCTTGGGGTTCCCAACGGACGTGTCAACCACACGCATCACGGGTACCGCTGTTTTGAGGGCGATAAAACTTCGCTGATGAAGTATACCGGCCGCTGGACTCCATGGAGTTTTCCTTCTTCTTCTCGCTCAACCACAAGTACTGTACTGACCACTTGGGGTGTGGCCGCGATATATAACAAAAGAGGTTCCTTTTCCTTGGGCGCCACCAATATCGGTGGTGTCGAGATTGTGCGTTTGAGATCCTCAAAAGCTCTATCTGCTTCTTCGTTCCACTCGAACTTTTCTCCCTGTTTGATCGGGGCGTAGAATGGTAACGCCTTTTCTCCCAGCCTAGCGATGAATCTGCTCAAAGCTACGACTCGCCCAGTTAGCTGTTGTATTTCCTTGAGCTTTGTTGGCTTCCGCATCGTCACGATGGCTTGAATTTTCTCCGGGTTAGCCTTGATTCCTCTTGCTGACACCAGAAACCCGAGAAGTTCTCCTGCAGGAACGCCGAAAGAGCACTTCGTCGGGTTCAGCTTGAGGCAGAATTTATCAAGGTTGTCGAAAGTTTCCTTGAGATCATCGATCAAGGTTGACCCTTTCTTCGTTGTTATGATGACATCGTCAATGTACACTTGAACGTTCTTGCCAATCTGAGTGGCAAGGCATTTCTGCATCATCCGCTGATACGTTGCTCCCGCGTTTTTCAACCCAAAGGGCATTATTTTATAGCAAAACACAAAATAGGGTGTTATAAAAGCTGTTTTGACCTCATCTTCTTCTTTTAATTGGATCTGGTTGTAACCAGAGTATGCGTCCAGGAAGGAAAGACGTTCACAGCCTGCCGTGGAGTCGATAATTTGATCGATCCTTGGGAGGGGGAAGTGATCCTTTGGACAATGTTTATTGAGACACGTGAAGTCGACGCACATGCGAAGGACCTCTGTGTTTTTCTTCGGGACCAGCACTGGGTTAGCTACCCACGTGGCCTCTGTATGTAGCTCTTTGATAAATCCAGCTTCTCTGAGTCAATTGTTTTCCGACAGCATAGCTTTGCGGTTTGGTTCCGAAAAACGCCGCAAAGGTTGTCTGATTGGCTTGGCCAATGGATCCAAGTTAAGGGGTGCTCGGCAAGTTCCCTGGGTACTCCTGGCATGTCTGCTAGACACCATGCGAAGATTTCCCAGCGCTCATGGAGGAACTCGACGATCGCGCTTTCCTATGCGAGATCCATATTTGTGGCGATAGTTGTCGTCTTCTTGGGATCTGTCGGGTGGATCTGCACCTCCGTTGAATTTTTGGTTGTGTTGAAGGTTGGATCCTTTAGCGGCCTCCCTCCATCAGGCAACACGTCATAATCAGTTGTTAGCCTGGACGCCATATACTCCGCTTGCATCCCGAAGGTTTCTGACAGTCGATGAAAATCCTTGTCGCACTTATCCGCTAGCGCGAAACTGCCTTTTACTGTGATTGGGCCTCTGGGTCCAGGGAGTCTCCACAACAGGTATGTGTAATGTGGTACCGCCATAAACCTGGCATACGCGGGTCGTCCCAGTAGAGAATGGTACTGTGATGGAAAATCCACTACTTCGAACTCCTGCCTTTCTATTCTGTAATTCTCTCGGGTTCCAAACTGAACGTCGAGATTGATTTTTCCCAGCGGATAACTTGGCTTGTCTGGTGTGATACCATGGAAACGTGTGTCGGTTGGTTTTAAGTTCGCCAAGGATATATTCATATTCCTCAATGTATCTGCGTACATGAGGTTTAAACTGCTGCCTCCATCTATGAATACTCGTGAAACGTCAAATCCTACGATCACCACTGGTAAGATCAAAGCTGATTGCCCTGGTCTAGGGACTTGCTGCGGGTGGTCCGCTATGGTGAAGCCAATGTCCTCTCCCGACCAATTCAGATACTCAATTGTTGGTGGAGGCATCTTTTCTGCCATGAAGACTTGTCGCGAAATTACTTTTTGAGCTCTGTTGGATGGCCTGGCCTTCTGAATCATCGAGACCGCGCCATTGGTGTCGATATAAGGAGGCGGGTGTGGAGCTGCCGCTATTTGTAACTGGTGTCGATTTTCATCTGTGATCGCGGGAGGAGGTGGAAGGTGGATCTCACTCCTTGGCCCCTGAGGGTTCCTACTTGCTGCCTGTGCATTGGCATGCCCCGCAAACCTGTTCAGCGCCTGGAAAGTTCGGCAATCCTTCTACAAATGTCCCGACTGCCTCTTCCCATTGTTGTCGAGATAAAAGTGCATCTGGCATGGTCCGTTCATCATATCTCCGGGAGATATGTACGGCCTCTGGAACATTGGACCATTATTTTGCCTGTTGGGACGTGGACTGTCCCTGTAATCATTACGCTATTCACCACTCTTTTGATAATCATCTCGATTATTATTTCCGCTATTTCCTCGGAAGCCAACCGATATTTGGCTGTGACCGTCATAGTCGGAGTATTGGGGAGAAAATCGCCGTCTATTTTGAATGTTTCGATTACGATCATCCTCAGGCGATCTATGCCGCTTGTTGTGAACAACACCTTCTCCATCTGCCCAGCAATTCGCTATTTTCATTAATGCCACTATTGTTTTTGGATTAGTCCTTCCCAAATCCTTGACTAGATCCTTCCTTCGAATCCCAGCGACAAACGCGTCTATCGCTCTTTCATCAGATATGTTTTCTGCCGAGTTTTTGATGATGTTCCACCTCTGAATGTACATCCTCATCGACTCATCATATTTTTTTCTACATGCTCGTAGCTGCTCTATGGACGCAGGTTTCTTGCATGTAGATAAGAAATTTTTCACGAACATGTCCTCGAAAGTTTCCCAACTGTCGATGGATCCAGGTGGTAACTTTTTTGTCCATGACCGCACTGCTCCACTTAGGTGCACTTGGATGCTCTGCATGGCTGTTGCTTTGGTTCCTCCCATCAATTTCACCGTTTCCAGATAATCGACTAGCCAATCCTCTGGATCTTGCAGGCCATCGAACTTCTCGTAATTATCGGGTAACTTGAAACCATATGGGACTCGTGTTTTGCGAACTCTTCGAGTGAAACAGGGGAGCCCGCACATCTCTGTGGTGACCCAGCGTACCACTGCATGGTGTAGTACACAAGTCGTTGACATAACACAAGTGAAACACCGTTCCACTCATATTACATCTCTCAGAGTGGTACAACAGAAACATATGCGAGTCCAAGGTATGTCTATAGAAGTACACACGAACCGTTTACATAAGATCCACACAGCCTCCTACTTTACAGTGAGGTAAAACTTCAAATAAAGCTCCAGAAGAACGACTCGTAGTCTATCTTATTGCTAACTCAAGTTTAAGAGCTACTTGGCTTGCTATAGAATTCTAGCTACTTAGGTGCTAGGATTAGGGAAAGGTTCCCTTCTATTACTAGTCTAGGTTTCCATTATAGCTGATGCATAGTTGACTCCAATGACTTCTTTGATTGGATTCTTCATCTTGTTGCAGCTTGACTTCTTTGTCGTCGAGTTCCACGGTAGTTTCTCCTTCGGTGCCTTGATCTAAGAAGGGGTTCAAATGGGATAGAATGAGTACGAGCGTACTCAGCAAGTTCATATTAGGAAATAGGTGTATCATGCACTAGCTACAGCCATAGACCAGAAAGTCATAGGCCAATGCAAGTTTTCATAAACATTTCTTCAAAAGGTTTATTTTATTATGAAAACTATGCCCGTCATTCTTCACAGGTTGACTAGAACTTCGTGGAGTTCCTTTCCTGCCGCGTTCGCAGTTCACTTCCCGGAACAGGGAGTGACAGTCACAATTCTTGATACCCTCTGCAGAGGTGCGTTACTTTACCCCACAAAAGATCTTAACTTTGTTGCCGGCCGAGAGTATGTCCCCGTCCACACTTCCTTGGGTTTGAGGCCCAGTATAAGATCCAAGCCAATCACTGCCTTCTCCGCGACCCCGCAAACCCACCCTTTTGTCCAACCGTACACCCCAGTAGACTTCTCCCGATAATACGGCTTTACTCACGGTGTACTCCGGACAATCCATCATAGATCGTAGAGCTTATCATCACTAATGGATGGGGATTTAAAAGGCTATCCCAACCTACGGCAGTGCCTCCAACACCCCGCCGGCTCTACCAATCCGTTGGCGTGCAGAAGGGAAAAGATACGACTGACTTCCCCGCAGCCATTATAGATCTTATGGATAACGCGATATGTACGGCGCTAGAATCATCGGACGGCATTGGTAATTAATCCTAGGGTGATATAACCCATGCAATGGAACCTCCACCATATCAACACATACCATGGTTCCATTGCCCACCACATAGTCATATTCATAATTGTAAAATAATACTTTGCTTTTCAATGCATGAGTGATAAGTATAGTACTTTGCATATAGTTTGATACAAATAATCAAATGACATGAGCAAGCGATGAACTTGCCTTTCTTGACTGCAAGATTATGCAGGCAAAAGCTTCGAGACGTGAGAACTCCAATTGCTGAAATACCATCATCGTCCGGTAAGGACAATGTTCAAAGAACTAGCAAGGATGCTATAATGCATAGTATGAGATGCAATCGTCCCGAGCGTAACCTAATCTCGATGATTTAGGATGTATGAGTTGTAAAGATTTATTTGGGTGTGTTGCACTTTTAGGATGGTTCTCAAACAAGGTTCTTATTAGGGTTTGGTTATATTAGCATCATAACCAAGTGATATAAGACATCATAACAATCATATACATAAATAATAGTGGTGGAATAATATATAAAGAACAATTGTCAATTTTAAGTTCTACAGAACATGGTTGATGATTACTTATACTATACTTCAAAAGAATAACTTTTGAAGAACATGTTAATTAAGAAATAATGAGTATTTCAAAGAAGAATTAAGCTTCTAAGGTTTGATTGACATTTGTACTTCAAAAGAATAACTTTTTAAGAACAAATTAAATAAGAATATGAACTATTATACATAGGAGCTATGGCTTTCTAGGGTTTACTATTGGATTCATTTAGTTCACTAATAGGAACTAGTTGAGTTCTTTAAGTAGAATGGGTTTATATGTAGCAAGTATTGATAGGTTTATTGCTATGGTTTCTTCTAAGCATCATATCAAAGTATGGTTATTAAGATGGTTCCATAGGTTTGCTATTAGGTTTACTATGGCTTCATATTTGCTTTACCAAATAATCTTTATTGGTTTCTAAGCTAAGTGGCTTATCATTTCCTAAGTAAGGTTTAGTTGAATAGGAGCATGTGATGTGATTTGCTACACAAGGTTGGTACTAGGGTTTATCATTATGGTTTACTAGGGTTTGATGGTTGAAGTTGATCCTAATGGTATGGTATGTAGGATTGATGATCAATGGTGCTAACATGTGGTAACAAGCTAGGGTTTATACCTAAGTGATACTAGTGAATCATATAGGTTTTAATTAAGAATAGGAACACGAAATGATAATCTCATGTGACTTGGTTTTTATGCTAATAGATCATAAGCATGCACTCATTGGTTACTTATCAAGGTTCTACAAGTAAAGTTGAAATTCATATGATCACATGTGATAAGCAACTAAGGTTTTAGGGTTGCTTCTAAGGTTGAATGATCACATGAAATAATGGAATCAAGGTCTTACTCAAATTGAAACTAGGGTTTCTAAATTATGGTACAACTCCTAAAATTATGATTGGCAATATAGTTGTGGTTACTAATTACTTTTAATCAAAATTAGTAATGGTTTAACATTTTATTAATTTCCACAAGAATTAATAATTAGAGTAACTCCTAATTAGGTTTAATTCAGAATCAGGGTTTAACAATTTTTATTAGGTTTTAAAGTATTTAACTTGTTGACTTAAGATGTTTAAGTAAACAATTGTTGGTCTATCAAAATAATATTGGCTTTTGATATTTTCTTGAGTTATTACTATTTAAAGAAAATGGTAAATGGTAATTTGCAAATTAGGGTTTATGAATTACCACTAATAATTAAGTAAATGCAAATATGGTAAATAAAATAAATCTTAACATTTTACTTAGTTACTGAATAGTTAAAATTTAATTTTGGAACTTAATTATTTATTGAATTCAATTTATATTTTAAATAAATGAAAATACATAATTAACAAAATTAAAAAATAAGTGAATTTTTATTTTGACACACATTTTTGTTTTATATTTTATTTGAATAGAGTTTATTTTTGTGAACATTTTGATATCTTATTCATAATTTTCTGAGTTGAAATGAATTTTATATGATTTTATAAAGTTTCAACTATTTACTGGAATTTAAATTAACTGATAATTACTAAACTTACCGGTTCAGATACACACACAGAGACTGACGAGTGGGGCCAGGTACACGTCGACTGCCACGTTGGCGTGGACCAGTCAAAGACTACACGGGGTCCTACAGGCCATGTTGACCTCGCCGGCGGCTTGACGCCGGCGGTCAGCGCACGGAGGCGCTGCCATTTTATGGCTCCCCGGGATGGACTACTGGGGGTTTCCGACTCGCCTCGGTTCACTGAACATGATGGTGGGGTCGCCCTACTCGGAGGACCACCGGAGCTACGCCGGCGACCACCCTCCACGGCGGTATACTCCGGTGAGGTATTGAGATCGAGCTAGAGACAGCGCTAAGATGCGATTTGAGTCTCAGAAGAAACGTCAGCTCACCCTGATTCTTCCTGGATGGTTGCCGGAGTCAATCGGAGCCGGAGACGACGACGAGCTCCACTTTTCTGCGGAAGACCGGCGAAAGGGAACGGACGATTGGCGACGATTGAGACCTCCCCTTTTCGATTCCTTGCTCCATCACGATCACCATGACCTCGTGCTTCTCCTCCTCCACTCCATGGACACCGGGGTGCTTCGAATCGACGGCTAGCCGGAGAACTAGCCGGCCATGGTTGTGGTTCCAGTGAGAGTTAGAAAGGGATAGGGATGCAATGGAGAGGTGCTGAGCGTAGCTAGGGTTTGCGCGCGTCTGCTCGTGATTTTATAGCTCCAGAAGAGCTCGGCATCGACGGCAATTCATCGCCGGCGGCCAGGATACTGCGGCCTCGACGGAGATGTATTTGGGCACGGATCTTGGCGCAATTAGGATAACTCTGGACGTGGAGATCCTTGTATTGGCCTCTGGCATGATGGATGGCGTCCGGCGGCGTCTCTATCCGCAGCGAGGACGTGGCCGGCGAGCTCCATCGCGCTGTCGCCCGCCAGGAGGAAGACGAAGCCCCTTTTCTTCTCCGTGCTGAAACGGTAAGGTGGGTCGAATTGATTCGTGGGCTGGGTTGTGTCGTGGGCTGCTGTTGGGTTTCGGCCGAAAAGGTTCTGGGCTGCGACGGTCCAGGTACGTTTCCCTCCTTTTCTCATTTCAAAATTTATTTGCTGTTTTTGTTTTCTGTTTTGATATTTCTATTTGAATTCAAAGTTGAATTCTGTTTTGTTATGCAGGTTCTAAATTATTGGAATATCAAAACAATTTGATAGTCATGCTTACTGTATACTGTTGTTGTTTAAACAAACATTTAATATTTGATTAAATTTGTGTTGTTTGGAGGCATAATTTAAAAATGCAAATAGATATGAATTTTAGGGTTCAACTCAATTACCTTTTTAAATTTAGGAATCAATTCTGTTTTAAAGGATCTGAAATTGAGAACATGTGAATGGTGAACATATTCTATTTTGCAAGTGCTTAACCATATTGATTATTCATATATAATTTAGGTATGACTAGGATTTAACAAATGGTAAAGGAAATGGAATTGGTTCATGATTTTATGTGAATGATAGTCCTTAAGGTTTAAGAAGATGATTTGGATATTGGTTTCACTCAACTCACCAAATGATATTTAGTCCTAAGTACATATGGCTTGGTTTATACTTGCGATCCATGATGCACAAGTTAGAACATATTATTTTATGTGGATTGGATCATGTGTGAAAAGGTGTAGGTTTTGCATACTCTTCATTAAATTGTAATTTAAGTAGGCATGAGGCATGGCAAGGTTCTTCTTATAATCCAAAGTGATACTTGGATTGAAATTCAAATATGGCATAGGGTTTTAGTTATGATTACCAATGTGATACACCACTAGGTTTAGGATGTGAGCAATAGTTAGGTTATGTTTAATTGACTAGGATTACTCCTCTACACAAGGCATGAGGATTGGTTTGGGATTAACTACTAGTGATATACTTATTATTTCATGTGGAGAATGACATCTATGAATCACATATATAGGTTTATCTTATCATCTCAATTTATAAGGTAAGATCATGCATTAGACATGATCCACTTATTCCTCACTACTCTCTCTTCTTTAATACTTCTCTTAACACACTCACTTGGAGTCTTAGGGTTTATGATCATCACCCAATTTGTAATGATCAAAGTATTGGCCTCATAATTATTCATTAGTGAATTATGGTTCTCTCTCCAAGATCAAGTATTAGTCCATACACTTGGGCATACCTCTTTAGGTTGAGCTCTTTTTAATAGGTAGGGTTTCTCTAGGGTTTATGATCATTACCAATGTGTAATGATCACCACACTTGCCTCTCTCTTGGATCACTAGTAAAAGAGGTCTTACTTATTATTAAGTATTAGCTAGGTCAAGTAGGGTTTAGCACTTGTCTTGTACTCCTTATAGCATTGAGTAGTATTAATGGTTTACCTCACATAGATAAGTTGAATATTAAACTAGGTTCTACCCAATGGATAATATAAGCATATTAATGATTCTCTCCTTTCTCTAAGGTTTAATGGAATGAGTTGGGAAACAAGGTTGGAATGGTCAAGGGTTAATGAAGAATGAATATAAATGTCCTTGGCTTGGGTTTAAGCATTGTAGTTGAAAAGATGTACCATGTGCCTCATGGTAGGAACATTTATTTAGTAAAAGACATGGAAAAGATAAGTATAGAATAGTGTTTTAATTAATTGTGTTCTATGATTTAGGATTGAATAATTATTCATGTGTTGTTGTAAGAAATGTCATATTGAGATCCTTTATAAGATCTTATAGTTGACCCTTACTTAAGATGTTGTTTGTTGTTAAAACTAATTCTATTTGATCTAGCCCATAGATCAAATCATCTCTACCCAAAATAAGGTTTTAGTAAAGATCACAGTGAAGTTTATAGCGCTTGACTTGATGATCTACTACAATTCCAGCAAGTCAAGTGAAACTTCAGTTACTGTGGTAAGTTTTATTTGAAGCGCGAAAATTCCCCGAATTTTCTATGCATGAATGCAATGCACACTTTGGTGTTCTCTCATTTTATTGCCTCTAAACCTGGGGTATTACAATCTCCTCCTCGTTGACTTCTGGTGACTGCCGACGTTCTCTCCTTCCTTGTCGCGCCCTATCAACTCGTGCCTGTGTCGATGTATCTCTTGCCGCGCTTGTTCTTGGCGGGTCCTGTACTACCACTGTTGGTCGTGGACTATTTTGCCTTGGAGCACCTTCGGGAGGTGTGCCTGTATTTGCAAACGCTGTTCCCATGACTCCAACTCCTGCCATAGCCATGTTATACAATGCTTCCCTCGGATCTCCAGGAGGTGGTCTATTTGCCAGTATGAAGGCCTGAGTCGCCATATATCCAGCTTCCGGTGTTTTGGTAATAATGTTTCCCCTTGTATCGATTGACATAAAGGACATATCGAGGTTTTGGATCAAATTGTCCCTCTCTCCTTCAGGCACATTCTGCAGCCTAGACCTTGCTCTATTACAGGCTTCCCTATGATTGGACTCCGAAGTTCCTGAATGTCGGCTGAGCTCTGCCCTTCTTCAGCTTGACACAGAAGCTGCGGCTTTCCTCCTATTAAGCTCAGTTGTTTGCTTTTCGAGTTCTCGTCCAGCACGGGCGAGTCTATATTGGTATGCCTGCAATTCTTCGAACGTGATAGTTGTATTCATCGGCTCTATACCGTCCATAGCTTTTGCGGCTCTGTTCCAAGCCGCTTGTGGAAGTTGCACCATCTGTCGTTCCGCAGGCCCGATGTACTTAGTGCCCAAACCTCGCGTAAGATCAGCGGGATCGACATATGGATTTCCCGCATTATCGAAAGCCTCTGATGTCTCCTCCTATGGGCGACTTTGCTCTCCAATTACATAAACTTGATGATATTTTGAAGCTTGACTTGTGCTGGGGTTGGTGACACCGTCGTATAGATCGGTGAAGACCTCCTGAACAGAAGTAGATCTGTCGATGAAGTTGAAGCTGTCGATGTTGTCTGAGTCGCTGCTTATATTGGAGTCCGCATACGACTCGAAGGACATGCTGCCGAAGATCTTGACGAGTTCTCCGCTTGTCGCCGACTTGGCGAAGCGTGGCGACGAGATTTCCTCAGCGTCAATCTTGAACGATGACGATGATTCCGGAAAATCGGAATCGGCCGCCGATGATCCCGACGAAACCGGAACCTCGAGACGATGCGATCCCTCTTTTCCGACGCGGAAGTGGACCTCCCGAACGTCATCTCCATAGGCTCCTCCAGATACGCATATGCATCCACACGGGAGGGCGGGTGAGGAACAAAATCGACTACACCAGTTTCGATCTGTTTACCTCTGTCCATCGCATTGCTTGCCACCGAAGATGTCGATGATGTTGAGCGTGCCATCGAGATCAGCTCCTTGTCGCCTTCAATCCCCACAGACGGCGCCAATTGACAAGGTATCGACTTGTCAATGCCTACAGATTGTAGACTAGGGTTTTTAGGGAAGTAAAGGGCAAGTAGATCTCGAAGGTTCAGCCGGAAAAATACTCGACTGCTATGAAACTAGGATTATGTTGACAATGAAGTCGATCCTCTCTTTGTCCCTCGACTCCCCCTTATATAGGAGGCGAAGCCGAGGGTTTCGTGATCTACAAGTTACAAAGTCCGGGAGACTCTTTGAGTTCGTCCCGTAATAGTTACAAATCAATATTCCTAATACAGCTCTATCTTTCCAAACTATCTCTTGACTGGGCCTCCGGGCTTCATAAACTTCGGGTCGTGGGACTTCAGCAAACCCTGGGTACCATCTTCGGCAGGTCCATTGGGGATGCCTATGTCACCTGGCCCCACACGCATATGAAATTCGGGCCGTAGACCTTTCTTACTGGTTCGTAACACGAACCGGTACGAAAGCTCCTCACGAACCGGTATTGATGCTCCTCGCCCGCCTGGGGGCACAAACCGGTCAAATGACCCCTTTAATACCGGTTCGTAAGGGAACCGGTATTAAAGGCTTAGACGGTTGCCCCTTTTTCTACTAATGCTAGTGTCAAGATATAAATATTCTATATTATTTCATCACCTCACAAAATGAAGTTTCAAAATAGAAAAGCAATATATCTAACAAAATGAAAATTATAGATTTTTTAATATTGAACTAAATAATTGAAAATCCACATATAATTGGTTGGTTCATGAACCGAATCAGCTAGAGATTCACTTGGAAACCAACTAGTAGTCAAATAGACCATATTGAAAGAGATATTGAACGAACATGGACATGATAACAATAGCTATTTTGATAAATGTAAAACCATATGAATAAAAATAAAATGAATCAAATGATTACAGATGGCAGATTGCAAATTTTAGTGACGACAAAGAGCGCGCATACAAGGGAAGGCCACTAAGCCCACCCTCCGCACCATCGTTGTTATTGCGCAATTACTTAGTTCAGGATACTTGATGTAGTATGTCATTGTAAATAACAATGTATAAAGTGACTCAACAAAAGCATAAAACCTCCTCATTTTAACTGCACCCATTTCATCAGAACATGATCCGAGATACATGACATACACATTACTCCCGATTTAACTTAAATGGTGTAACACATTGCATATGGTTCCGATAAGTATAACTATCTTTTATTTTTTGTGGATATAATGGTTGGTTAGAAAGATTTCTTTATTACTTAGACATAAGTACATAACAGATAAATCTTACTTGAATTAGTGAAGATATTTTGTGCGAGAACTGCTATACATACGATGGTTTTCCATCGGACTCATGTCCGACGTTAAGCATGTGCTTTGATTTTTTAACCATCTCAAGGTGCAAGGACATGTCATACACATGGAAAGATCGTAAGCACATCATTTCCGTTTTTATGATTTTTGTTTATGTGATATCCTCATTTTTTGAAGCAATCCCATTCAATTACCAGAGTTTGTTCCGGCACGGAAATGTACGTCAGCCCGTCTTGACTTAAGAAATTTTTAAGCATGTGAACCAGATGCGGGGAAGTGTGTATATATATAATAATTCTCAAGGGAACAAAAACTCCAAAGCATCTTTTGATGATACGACTATATATGGGCGCGATTCCTCTCGCACAGAACATACGCCCATCTGCTAAACTCGACCATCCCGGAACACCAATTGAGAGGAAATGAAAAGATAAGGGATATACTTGCTAATCTCTGTTTATTCAATCGTTATCCAATCTCATAATAAACCCATAAACACATGTATTCGCAATCCCATTCTCTTCACACCCCACATAATTGGACAAGCCTGTGCGACATGACATGGTCATTGTGATCATGCTCTGTACATCCTGGGTTTCCTGGCCATGGATCGGTGATGCCACCGACCGTCAAACAAGTTTAAAGCCCACATGTACATCACGCAGCATGGTCTCTGCATTTTTCAGAAACGAATCGAGAAAGTTGCGTCAGTTAACTTACCCAAAAGTACCTGTCGGAGGAAGGACCAATCCAAACGGTTGTACGCTTTAGGTCGGCGTGTGGAGTGCGACAGGGCGACCCCCTGTCCCCTATCCTCTTGACGCTGCGGTTGACTCCCTGACCGAGATCCTGGAGAGGGCTAGGATCTCGGGCCATATTACTGGAGTGGTCGGGCACCTGATCCCTGGTGGAGGGGTGACCCACCTCTAGTATGCGGACGATACCATGATTATGTTTGAGGGTTCGGACCTAGATATCCAAAACATCAAGTTCCTACTCCTCTGTTTTGAGGCCATGTCGGGCCTCAAAATTAACTTTGACAAAAGTGAGGTAGTGGTCTTGGGGTACCCTCCGGAAATCCAACAGCGGATCGCTGACAACCTTAACTGCAGGTTGTCATCTTTCCCTGTGAACTACCTGGGAGTACCTGTTAGGGATTCTAGAATCCTTATTAGAGACCTCGCCCCCTTGGTGGGGCGAGTTAGAGCGAAGGCTGAACCGTGGTGCGGGAGGTTCACCTCCAAGGGTAGCAAGACGGTTCTCATCGACTCGTGCCTGTCTAGTCTCCCCATGTATATCATGGGCCTGTACATCCTTCCTGAAGGGGTACATGCTGCCTTTGACAAAGAGCTCTCACGCTTCTTTTGGCAAGACAGGACAGGCAGTCAAAAATACCACATGGTTAAATGGGCCGATGTGTGCGCCCCCAAGGATCTTGGGGGCATAGGGATTATCTCCTCTCGCCACATGAATGTAGCCCTCATGCTGAAATGGGTTTGGAGGATCTTATCTGACGACGGGGGACTGTGGCTTAAGTTGGTTAAGGCCAAATACCTACGGGGCCGGCCTCTCCTTGCTTGTGACCGACGGGAGGGATCTCAGTTTTGGAGAGCCCTCCAGGACATTAAGCACGAGATTAGAGCGGGACTATCCCTCTCCATAGGCGATGGTAGAGGGACCATGTTCTGGCTTGACCCATGGCTTGGCGACCGCCCCATTTGTCTTGACTTCCCGGACCTCTTCGCCATTTGCGCAGACCCCCCTATTCTTGTAGCCGACGCCGCCCAGGGGGGCTGGGATATCCTGTTCCGTCGCAGTCTTACCCAGGGAGAGGCCCTGTGTCTGACCTTGCTGCGGGACCTCCTCCCGGACGCTCTGCCGGGGGGATTAGACGCGCCTTCTTGGCGCTTAAAGCCATCCGGCTCGTTCTCCGTGTGGACAGCATTTAGGGCCATGTTTAGGCCCCCCCACTCCCCTGGACGGCCCCTCTTTTTAAAGCGCCTATTCCTCTTAAGTCGAAGATTATCTTATGACAGTTACTTAGGGATCGCCTTCCCTCTGGGGTGGAGGTTGCGAAGAGGCACGTGCCGGGCAACGGGCTTTGTCCATTATGTGTGATCCCGGAGAGGACGACGCACATCATGTTCTCTTGCCCCGTGGCCCGTTTCCTTTGGAGCTTCCTCCAGGAGGCGCTGAGGCCTGAGTGGCAGGCTTCAGCCCTCGGAGAGTTCATTGAGGCCCATGCGAACAACACCGGTAGGAGGAGGCGCCTCTTCTGGTTATTGTTCGCGGCCTTGACCTGGACTCTGTGGACTGTGCGCAATAAGATGGTCATTGAGCGTATCTTACCTCGACGCGCTTCTGACTCTATCTACTCTTTCTTGGCTTTGTTGCGGCAGTGGTATCCGCTATGTAGGCAGCGGGACAGGGAGCGCCTGGACGGCATGTCGGAGGATCTTCTTGCAGCAGCCCGTCGCATTTCTACGTCGTCCAGCCTCTGAGTGGCCATCTTCAGTGGGGGTTGTATCGTTTTCTTTCCGTTCATGTGGGCATGTTGTGCTCTTGCCCCAGCAGACCGTTGGTGTGTGTTGTGTCCTTGTTGTGCTGTCTCTGAACTTGTATGGATGTGGTTGCTTTATTTATAAAGCGACGCGAAAGCCTATTTAACTTACGCAAAAGTAGTCGCCATACAGCGACATTCTTTTTCTTCCAAAACTACAATCCAGCTGAGGCCCGTCCATGTGCGTGACTCATCGCCACGAACCGGCCGGGAGCCTCGCATGGCATGCATGATTACATTGGAGAGGAAGATGGTTCAGTACGAGGCTACCAACTGTAGCTGACAGCGGCCGTCCGTTAATGGTTGCGGGTGATCTAGCAAAGGGAGGCGGCGCCGGAGCTCGAGCCGGCGGAGAGGCTCCTCTCAAGGTAG
>NC_061514.1:341333834-341379355 GCF_022539505.1 Lolium rigidum
GGCTTGGATTGCGTTCTCGCGGTAGGAAATTTTTTGTTTTCTATACAACGAATCCCTACAGCTGTTGTGGTTGTTGCTGTTGTTGTTGCTTCTGGGCTTCGAGGGTCCTCCATTGTTGTTGGTGTAGCTGGGGCGGTATGTCTGAGCAGGTGGCTTGTTGTGTCTTGGGGCAAATCCTCCAGATGAATTGTTGCGGTACTTCTGTGCATTGTTGGGTCCATTTTGGTTCATCATCCTGCGCTTGCGGTTCTCATTGGCTTGATGCAGCTTCCCTTCCATCTGTATGGCTGAGTCCACAAGGGCTTCCAGGTCAGCGAACGGAATGTTCACTAACATTGTCTGCATCTCATCGTGTAGTCCATTCAGAAATCTTTCCTTCCTCTTCTCGTTGGTGTCGGTCTCATCCGGGGCGTACCTAGACAGACTGAGGAATCTGTCATGGTATTCCACCATGGACATCCTTCCTTGCTTGAGTTCCCGGAACTCGTCTCTCATCTTCTTGATCAGTCCCTGGGGCACGTGATACTTGCTGAATTTGAGCTTGAAGTCTTTCCAGGTCATCATCTGTCCCGCATTCATTGCACGGGCACTTGTCCACTAGGCTCTGGCAGGTCCTGACAGGTAGTGGGTGGCGAACAGTACTTTTTATGCGGCTTCTACTCCTGCAACTTCTAGGTTGTTCTCCATTGTTTGGAGCCAGTCATCAGCATCTAGGGGCTCTTCAGTCTTGCTGAACATTGGAGGGTTGGTATTCTGAAAATTCTTCAGTTTGGATCCCGGGTGATCATGGTTTCCATGGCCTTGATTGTTCTGGGCTATCTGCTGCAGTGCGGCAATATTGGCTTGTCGTTTGATACGTCTCCGACGTATCGATAATTTCTTATGTTCCATGCCACATTATTGATGATATCTACATGTTTTATGCATACTTTATGTCGTATTTATGCATTTTCCGGCACTAACCTATTAACGAGATGCCGAAGAGCCAGTTGTTGTTTTCTGCTGTTTTTGGTTTCAGAAATCCTACAAAGGAAATATTCTCGAAATTGGACGAAATCAACGCCCAGGGGCCTATTTTTACACGAAGCTTCCAGAAGACCGGAGGGGAGATGAAGTGGGGCCACGGGGCGCCGCCACACTAGGGCGGCGCGGCCCAAGGGGGGCCCGCGCGGCCCTAGCGTGTGGGGCCCCGTGACTCTCCCGACTCCGCCCTTCCTCCTACTTAAAGCCTCCGTCGCGAAACCCCCGGTGCACGAGAGCCACGATACGGAAAACCTTGCGAGACGCCGCCGCCGCCAATCCCATCTCGGGGGATTCGGGAGATCACCTCCGGCACCCTGCCGGAGAGGGAATCATCTCCCGGAGGACTCTTCACCGCCATGGTCGCCTCCGGAGTGATGAGTGAGTAGTTCACCCCTGGACTATGGGTCCATAGCGGTAGCTAGATGGTCATCTTCTCCTTATGTGCTTCATTGTTGGATCTTGTGAGCTGCCTAACATGGTCAAGATCATCTATACGTAATGCTATATGTTGTGTTTGTCGGGATCCGATGGATAGAGAATACTATGTTATGTTGATTATCAATCTATTACCTATGTGTTGTTTATGATCTTGCATGCTCTCCGTTATTAGTAGAGGCTCTGGCCAAGTTTTTACTCTTAACTCCAAGAGGGAGTATTTATGCTCGATAGTGGGTTCATGCCTCCATTAAATCTAGGATAGTGACAGAAAGTTCTAAGGTTGTGGATGTGCCGTTGCCACTAGGGATAAAACATTGATGCTATGTCCGAGGATGTAGTTATTGATTACATTACGCACCATACTTAATGCAATTGTCTGTTGTTTGCAACTTAATACTGGAAGGGGTTCGGATGATAACCTCGAAGGTGGACTTTTTAGGCATAGATGCATGCTTGGATAGCGGTCTATGTACTTTGTCGTAATGCCCAATTAAATCTCACTATACTTATCATATCATGTATGTGCATTGTCATGCTCTCTCTATTTGTCAATTGCCCGACTGTAATTTGTTCACCCAACATGCTATTTATCTTATGGGAGAGACACCTCTAGTGAACTGTGGACCCCGGTCCATTCTTTTACATTAAATACAATCTACTTGCAATACTTGTTCTACTTGTTTTTCGCAAACAATCATCATCCACACTATACATCTAATCCTTTGTTACGAGCAAGCCGGTGAGATTTACAACCTCACTTGTTTCGTTGGGGCAAAGTACTTTGGTTGTGTTGTGCGGGTTCCACGTTGGCGCCGGAATCCCGGTGTTGCGCCGCACTACATCCCGCCGCCATCAACCTTCAACGTGCTTCTTGGCTCCTACTGGTTCGATAAACCTTGGTTTCTTTCTGAGGGAAAACTTGCTACTGTACGCATCACACCTTCCTCTTGGGGTTCCCAATCGACGTGTGTTAACTGCACGCATCATCGTTCAGCTCTCTCGGCTTCTCTATCTGCCATCATCATTTGGAGCATCTGCATCATTGCATCTTGGTTGGTGCTGCGGGTTGGAGGGGCCATCTGAATATTGAGGTAGATCATGAGATTAGAGGGAAATTTCTATGGTTTGTTTGGTTTAAGTTTAAAAAGTTCAAAACTTGAAAAATTGAGTAGTGTTGAGGGGGTAACAACCAACAACACTTTTTCATTCATACCAAACATCACACATTACAAAGCAAACACACCGTTGGTTTTAAGAACCATTCATTCGCTCTACGATACAAGGGGACAGATACAAACTCACACCTACGAGAGTGCTCTAGTGATACTACTCTTCATCCGGGATGGCGGTTTCTTCATCTTCATGGGTAATGGGCTTGGCGAAAAGAGCGGGCGTTGTCCAACTCTTTGCGGGTTTTGTACAACATGAAGTCCAGGTATGCAACATAATGGTTCATCTCCAGGTGTGGTGGCATGGTTATTGGCCTTCCCATGGGATCATGTCTTGGGTAGTAAAAGAAGCGAGTGTTCTTGATCCTGTTCACATTTTGTCCACACAGACGGGTGATTGCTTCTTGCATGGCTTTGGCTAATCCTTCCTTCCAAGTGTGTCCCTTTACAGAAAATCATATGGTTTCCCGAATTGGGGCTCCTAGCTTTCCTCTCAAATCTGCAGTAACTTCCCACCGAGGTTGTCCTCCCGACTGACTATTGAGTGGCACTCCAAAGAACTCGGGATACGAACGTCCTAAATATTCAACTAGTTGATTCAAATCCTTCTCGAACGTTAGGTTTCCTCCATGGCCAAGCTGATAGGACTCACAGTGGTACTCCATCTGTGAAGCATTAGGATGAGTAAGTTAGAGAAGTGATCAAGTGTGTCAAAATTTTATGTAGAATTTTCAAGGAAAAGTAGAGCATGAATTTCTCATTTTGAAAAAGATCTCAAGGATAAGAGTGAGAATAAGTTTTCATAAATATTCACTTCATTGGTTTTGAAACTAAGTTTTTCAGACATCCATTCTAACTAGGGTCTCCTAAGGTCAAACAATGGCTCTGATACCAACTTGTCAACACCCGGATTTTTAAGTCCAAATGCCTATTATGCCATACGCAATCCCAGGAATATTGTTTTTGCGAGACATAATAGATTGATATCACAGAACATCATTCATTACATACCATAATCGTCTTACAATAGAGGAACACATGATCCAGTCTTACAACATAGTGGATCTAAAGATCCAATTACAAAACACATAGCGGAAGCGAAGTAGCGGTTGCGGTCCATCTATTCCACAGGAAACTTTTGACGTCAGGAGTAGTCCTAGTTATCATAGACGTCTTGTTGTCCATCTTCATGGTACTGGTTCTCCTCCTCATAGTCTGGCCATTTGAATAGCCAGGGACAAAGCCATGAGTACTTTAAAGTACTCGCAAACTAATACTAGTGTAAGCACTATCAACTATAGTAAGGGGGTGCTAAGCTCTAGGTTCATTTGCATAAAGCCAGTTTATTTCATAAGCACTTTAGTAGTAAAGACTCTTTATTTGCCTAACTAACTCAAGTGGGAACATTAGTGTCATTCCCACAACTCTATTGTGATCAAGTCAAATTCACCTTTCAAGTTCAAGTCACCAGTCATATGTCACATTTTGAAAATGGTCTGATGACGGAACAGTATGGCCTTTCCAATCGTCCATAACCGTGGACACGGCTATTTTAATAGTTTTACACTCTGCAGAGGTCGCACACTTTTGCCACAACATTTGCAATAGTCCGTCAGGGTTAACTGGCCCTGATTTATCACACTCCGTGTGCGGACTACCAACCATAACCTTTCACTTACATACCCTAGTACAGGCACCTCTCCCCATGAGCTTGGCCTCCCAGTGAAGAAAAACCGTCAGCCTAGGAACTGCACAGGGCTTGGGTGGGACATTCACCTCATTTCACGTCATTTCACATTTCAATGGAGGCAGCCTCGGCATAACCCCTATGACGCTTGTTTAGAGGGAACCCATACTAAAGCACATAAATTTCCAGTTAAGCCGTACCCAGATTCAGGTATTGTGGGGGTACTTTCAAATTGGAATGGTATCGCATCCGAACCCAACCATCAGTTTTTTTTGTAAAATTCACCATGTCATTCACAAGTCATATTCACCTTCAAAATCTTTCAATAGAATGAATCATCATTCCAAGGTTTTCAAAGTCATTTGATTCACATGTTTTCCATCTAGAGTAGTTAATTTTAGTTTAGCACTAGCAACTAATCATGAGGGGTGCTATCTACAATTGTAGTTCTCTAGTCTAACCTTGTTGCTCTTGCAATACCTCATATCTAGACCAAGGTGAACAATGAACAAAATATCTTTGATAAACCAAAGTAAAGCTTGTAAGAAGAAAACTTGGGATGGGATCCTTAAACATAAAGTAGAAGTGTAATGGTGCCTTGCTCTAGTAGAGCTTTGCATTAGGGTAGCTTGGTAATAGCTTGCAATAGTATAGCTTGCATTAGTCTAGCTTGCCTTGATTGATGTAGTGAT
The DNA here is from genome assembly GCF_022539505.1 of Lolium rigidum. NCBI lineage: Eukaryota > Viridiplantae > Streptophyta > Magnoliopsida > Poales > Poaceae > Lolium > Lolium rigidum. The sequence continues at coordinate 341,338,844 of NC_061514.1, forward strand.
CAAAGTTCTCTTCTTCTTCGTAGAAGTCTTCTTCCTCGTAGCACTCAGTACTAGCGTCTAAAAATAAATACGAGGTACACAATCACCAAACAAATACTTAAGTAATCTAGTAACCATAATGGTTCACACAAGATGACCTATTATCATCACAAGCATCCATACTAGGGTTTGACTTTTATTTCCTTTGAAAAGTAATTTCCTTTCATTGAATATTACTAAGATTTAATATCCTCAAATAATAAATATGAGATCATGTTGACCTAAGTCACCACTTCATATTTACCATTTGGGGGAAATGATTTAAATGAGATATTCCTCTCATACAATTTAAATACTACTTTGATTTAATATCCTCAAGTAATAACATATGGGGTCATGAATACTAATGTCATCACCTCACTTGAATTACTTGTGAAAATGATTTAAATGAGATGTGTCACCTCATAGATTTTAAATACTATTTTTGAAATAATTAAAATGAGCTAGAAATGACTACATAGCCATTATTTGAATCTAGCCCATGATCATTTGAAACAACCATTTCATATTTTTACATATTCAGATAGACAATATGAAATGTGATTTTTGAGAGTTGGAATCCTCTCAAAATTCATTATGATTGATTTTTAATAATTGTTTGAATCCTGAAAAGTTACTGCCTTGTTATTTTTGTTGCCATTGCTGTACAATGAACTAGGGCTGGAGACCAGTGGGGTTTGATAGATAATTTCACAGGCTTTCCAACAATATAAAGTTCATCAAATTTGGCTCTGTAGATTTAACGTTATTCAATTTCTAGCAAAGCACCAGTACTGAATTTACACTAAATGGATTAATTCGAATTTGAAATTGTGGGCTGCGCAGGAAAACTTCACGGGCCAGGAGAAAAAGCAAAACGGGCCAGCCCAGCAGTGTGCCTCGCACACGCGGGCGACCTAACAAGAGGTCTCACGCATCAGCGGCACTTAACCAGCGAAGCGGTAAGTTTCAACGGGGGCCGTAGGATTAGAAATGGATCGGACGCGCGAGAGGCGTCGTCGTCTCCGGCGAGAGGGGGCTACTGGCGTAGCGAGGGTAGGGGGTTGGCGAGCTCACCGGCGGCCGGCGATCGTCGGAGTTGACGCAGGAAGAGGTTGTCGAGGACGGCGGAGCGTCTGGTACAGGTGGCGTCACCGGAGGTGGCTACATTTGCGGCGGCTCCGCTGACTCCGGCGAGCAATTGAGTGGCTACCGGCGGTAATGTGAGGTGGAGAGGAGTCAAGGAGAGTCAGAGGGGAGAGGGGAGCGAGCTGGTTGATACGTCTCAAGCGTATCTATAATTTCTTATGTTCCATGCTTGTTTTATGACAATACCTACATGTTTTGTTCACACTTTATATCGTTTTTATGCATTTTCCGGAACTAACCTATTGACGAGATGCCGAAGGGCCAGTTGTTGTTTTCTGCTATTTTTGGTTTCAGAAATCCTAGTAAGGAAATATCCTCGGAATCGGACGAAATCAACGCCCAGCATCTTAGGATCACGCGAAGCTTCCAGAACACCCGAGAGAGGCCAGAGGGGGGCCACAGGCCCACCAGACACTACCCTGGTGCGGCCAAGGGGGGGCCCGCGCCCCCCTGTTGTGTCGTCGCCTCGTTGACCTTCTGACGCTGCCTCTTCGCCTATATAAAGGTCCCTAACCTAAAACACGAGACGAAAAAAAGCCACGGTACGAGAAACCTTCCAGAGCCGCCGCCATCGCGAAGCCAAGATCTGGGGGACAGGAGTCTCTGTTCCGGCACGCCGCCGGGACGGGGAAGTGCCCCCGGAAGGCTTCTCCATCAACACCACCACCATCTTCATCAACGCTGCTGTCTCCCATGAGGAGGGAGTAGTTCTCCATCGAGGCTCGGGGCTGTACCGGTAGCTATGTGGTTAATCTCTCTCCTATGTGCTTCAATACAATAATCTCATGAGCTGCCTTACATGATTGAGATTCATATGATGATGCTTGTAATCTAGATTTCATTATGCTAGTCAAGTGGGTTTTACTTATGTGATCTCCGGAGACTCCTTGTCCCACGTGTGTAAAGGTGACGAGTGTGTGCACCGTGTGGGTCTCTTAGGCTATATTTCACAGAATACTTATTCACTGTTATGAATGGCATAGTGAAGTGCTTATTTATATCCCTTTATGATTGCAATGTGTTTTGTATCACAATTTATCTGTGTGCTACTCTAGTGATGTTATTAAAGTAGTTTATTCCTCCCGCACGGTGTAATGGTGACAGTGTGTGCATCGTGTAGTACTTGGCGTAGGCTATGATTGTGATCTCTTGTAGATTATGAAGTTAACTATTGCTATGATAGTATTGATGTGATCTATTCCTCCTTTCGTAGTGTGAAGGTGACAGTGTGCATGCTATGTTAGTACTTGGTTTGGTTATGTTGATCTGTCATGCATTCTAAGGTTATTTAAATATGAACATTGAATATTGTGGAGCTTGTTAACTCCGGCATTGAGGGTTCGTGTAATCCTACACAGTTAGTGGTGTTCATCATGCAACAAGAGGGTGTAGAGTCTAGCATCTATCTATTTATTCTGTTATGTGATCAATGTTGAGAGTGTCCACTAGTGAAAGTATAATCCCTAGGCCTTTTTCCTAAATACTGCTATCGCTGCTTGTTTACTGTTTTACTGCATCTTTACTTCCTGCAATATTACTACCATCAACAGCACGCCGGCAAGCACTTTTCTGGCGCCGTTACTACTGCTCATATTCATTCATACCACTTGTATTTCACTATCTCTTCGCCGAACTAGTGCACCTATTAGGTGTGTTGGGGACACAAGAGACTTCTTGCTTTGTGGTTGCAGGGTTGCTTGAGAGGGATATCTTTGACCTCTTCCTCCCTGAGTTCGATAAACCTTGGGTGATCCACTTAAGGGAAACTTGCTGATGTTCTACAAACCTCTGCTCTTGGAGGCCCAACACTGTCTACAAGAATAGAAGCACCCGTAGACATCACTGGTGTGGAGAGATCGCTCGGGGGAAGCTCTATTTATAGGGGCGCGAGGTGGCCGAGGGGGAGCGGGCAGGTGCATGGTGGCGATGGTGTTCTGGGTGGTGAAGGGGCAAGGCGAGGTGGGCGTGAGGTTGTAGACATCATGGCGAGCAGGATGAGCGTGACGGCGCAGAGAAAGGAGGTCCAGGGCGAGCAGGAGCGTGATGGGAGCGGGCAGTGCGGTGGCGGAAGTCCACGATGAGGACGACGACGACAGGGCTTGCGCGTGCAGGTGATCATGTCTAGGCGCTAGCTGGGGGTGAGGTGAAGCTACGGGCGAGAGGAGAAAGCGAGGGAATGACGAACGCGATGGGGCGGGCGTGCGCACTGGCGCGTCCAGTGTCTTGTCTGGGCGCGTCCTGGCGTGTCCTGGGCGTGTCTGGCTCGTCTGGGCGCGTCGAGTTCTCGGCGTTGGCGTGCTCTCCTGGGCCAGGGCTTGAGCCAGTAAGGTCAGGGGAGTGAGACGAGCAGAGTTGACATGGTGGGAGAGAGAGGGGAAGACCAGGGTGAAAGTTGGCAGGGTGGTGATCATGGTGCACGGTATGGCAATGTTGTGATCATTTCTCTCACTTTTACCATGGCTGCCAAGCATGGCTTGATTCATAGGAGGTACAATGGTGGTGATGATCACAAATGGTCCCTGGTTTAGCCAAAAATCCATTGGGTAATAGAGGGTATTAACTTTACAGAATATTGCACACAAGGTGCTCGACCAAATGGCCGCATGAGAATTATTTTTGAATTTTGCAAAGATTTTTGGTGGAGTTGATTCACATATTATTTGGCACACAATGGTGGTGGTGGTGTGCAAAATGAAATTGATTTGCGAAAAACCAAATATGGCATGATCTTAATTAACTCTGATTCAATGTCACCACTTTGCATCCTTATATTAAAGAATTGGGAAAGATTTAGACAAGGTGGTCAACACCAAAGTTGTTCACCTTGATGAGGTCTTGGATGAGGTGCAAAGAGTTGAGAGGGTTTGGTTTAGAAATCTCTTAATACATGGGCTCAAAGAGGGTAAGATGTTAAAATTGCCACATGTGACCATTATCACATGTAACTTGTTTTTGAATTTTCCTTTGATTTAATTTGGGTTTCTTTGATTCAAAAGTGTTTGTTATTGGTTCATTGATGTTTCCCAACCATTGGCACAATTCAAAATGTCCTAGGTTAAAGATTTACAAAAATGGCCATAGCCTCGTATGTGATTTTCTTGTTTTTATTTTCTTTTCTTTTTCTTTGACCAAAGGTCCTTGTTTGGTGTTCATGGAGTGTTGGATTAAGTTTAAAAAATGGGTTCAAACCATTTTGGTAAAGTAAAGATGGCATAAGCCAAGATTTGCAATTATGGCTATATGCCACATATGCCTTTATGTATATCTTCATTTTCTTTTTGTTTTACCTTTGATTTAGTTGGTGAGTACCAGGTTGGGTTTGTTGAGGTTTTTCAAACCATCTAATCAAGGTAGAACATGGCATAGTTTATTATTTGCAAGAATAGCCATAGGCTCATATGAGCTTTTTCTTTTATTTATTTTAATTTCTTTTCTTTGTTTTATCTTTGATTGTGAAAAAGGAGCAAGGTTTAGGGTTTAGGAATATTTCAAAGTACTTCACATAAGCATCATGGCAATATCACAACATATAAGCATGAGTACTATGCACAACCTCTAACTCAATTAAAGTTTTTGTTGGTTCCAAATTTTGGAAATAGGGAAATTCATTTTCTCTTTGTTTTAAAATTTGGGATGTTACAGCTGATGCAGGTGCAGCCCGTAAACAAAGAGTAATCCGCGAAGGAACTCATGGATAGGAGTGGAAAGACCGCGGATGAGGTGGTCAACGAAAGTTACCCGGTATTCAATGGGGGCGTCGGGAAGCTTTCCTCGCTGGGAAAGATCAGCGATTCTTCTTTCTTCGTCAACCCGAGCTTCTTCAGCAGGTTGATGTCCTGGTTCGAGATCTTAGATCTCTCCCATTCAGAGATCTCCAAGTTCTCCATCACCATGCTAGTCTCTGGAGTGGTGTGCCTTGTGAGTTTCCCTCGCGGGGGCATCAACGAGGGAGATTGGTGAAGTTGGGAGAGAATAACGGCGCAGGAGCTTCGCAGCAGCAATGGAGGATTTTGAACAGAGAGAGCATAGGAGCGCGGTGCAGCGAAGAGGATTTCTGAGGAAGACGATGGTTATTTATAGCAAGCCAGCGAAACATCGCGCCGTTGGATGGAGGGAGAATGGATTTGATGTGCTACACGTGTCTCCAGGGGTCAAACAGTATTTGTACCTCGAGGTAACTAAACAGGCGCCACAGTGCGCGTGCCAGAAAAAGCGGAGGACCTTGCGTAATGTGTCAAATACCGCAGAATTTCGGACCCACAAGTCAGTGACAGGACAGAATTCGCGTCTTCCCGATATAGTGGTCGTGGCTATCGTCAGCACTGATGTCACTTCTAAAGAAAAACTTCGATGCGGTGCCACGAGGATTGGCGACAGAGAAGGATTAATGATAATTTCGGGAGCCTTTGATCAAACACAAGTTTTTGTTCAAATGCTCGGGGGCTACTTTTTAAAGAGGTTTGGTAAAGGAGTGGATTCAGAAGGATATACGTTAGTCTACAGCCTTCATCAAAAATAACGTTACTAAAAGAGAACTTCGAGCAGTTTCATCAAGAATATCGACAGGGAAGTTTCAAATATTGCAATAAAGAAAAGGTGAGAGCCTATGATCAAATACAAGCATTTGTTCATATGCTCGGGGGCTACTCTTATCAGAAGTATTGATTGTACTTCTGATAAGAGGATGACGAGGATGATAAAATATAGAGTTGTTCAACGGTAAAGCAAGTTGAGCCTACAGCCAAGAATAAATACTCGACTGTAGCCTCGGGGGCTACTCCCATCGGGAGCGCTGGTCGCGCACCCGATAAAGATGGGAGAGTTCGAACAGATGAAAATATAGCGACAAAGATGCTAAAAAGGTGAGCCTACAACCAAGTACAAGCACTTGGCTGTAGCCTCGGGGGCAACTCCCATCGGGAACACTGTTCGCGTGCCCGATGAAATTAAAAAAGGCATGGTGAGCATATTTCGAGTTATACAAATAACTCTTCATATACTCCCATCGGGAGGATAAGATAAAAATATACAAGTCATCCGGTGACTCGAATAAATGTGCTATTCCAGCCGCCGAAAAAGGCACTCGACAATATATTCTCAGAGCGCCTCAGTCGCGAATTAATCTCTGAATGCCGCAATACTTTGCGAAGGTAAGTCCCCAGGATCCGTCTTGTGCGGTGTGGCACCGACTCTGACAGCGCTTTGCTACTTTTTCCGTATCAGCAGATACGAAGAAAAATCCTAACGGACGCGTTAGGTTCCCGATAAAACATGACTGGAATTCGGCATCTGGTAAGACCTTAAGCGGCACATGTCGAATTACGCCAGTATCCCGAGATCATGTCCAGAGACGTGATCTTGAAGTAGGTTTTTGTGGATTGCCACAAGAGCAGTTAACTGGTACCTGATCTGTCAGATGAACCAGCCCCAATTACCGTTATCCCTGCACAATATACGACTGTTTTATGAAAGTTATTTGTTGATTTGAAGAAGTTATATGATAATTGTAAATATGGAGATTTTCCATGATTCTTCGATTCAAGTAAAATCTCGGGGGCTACTGATATAGGCATCCCCAATGGGTCTGCCGAAGATGGTACCCGGGGTTTGCTGAAGGCCCATGACCCGAAGTTTATGAAGCCCGGAGGCCCAGTCAAGAGATAGTTTGGAAAGATAGAGTTGTATTAGGAATATTGATTTGTAACTATTACGGGACGAACTCAAAGAGTCTCCTAGACTTTGTAACTTGTACATCATGAAACCCTCGGCTCCGCCTCCTATATAAGAGGGGGTCGAGGGTCAAAGAAAGGATCAATTTCATTGTCAACATAACCCTAGTTTCATAGCAGTCGAGTACTTTTCCGGCTGAACCTTCGAGATCTAATTGCCCTTTACTTCCCTAAAAACCCTAGTCTACAATCTGTAGGCATTGACAATTCGATACCTTGTCACCAGGGCTGGACCTTTGGTACCGGTTCGTAACACGAACCGGTACCAAAGGGTGCCCACCTATATTATCACATCGCGCCTGTCCCTGGCTCTCATTTTTCTCTTCTTCCTCTCACACTCTAAATTTTTTTGCACCTCTCACAATCCAACAAATCTCTATTTTTTCTCCACCATTTAAACAAGATTAAGGGCATACATCTATCCAAGGGTTAGCAATATCATCCTTTCTTCCGGCGTTCCTAATTTAGCTCATTTCTTTGGTAGTTTTAACTCGTACTATTTTTCTAGTGCTAGCAAGGTGTTCGATGAAATGCCTAAGTTAGGGATTTTATTTTTTTATATGCAATTTGAGCTGAAATTATGGTATGTTTTGTAGGTTTTAATTAGTATCATCCCCGTCCTCACTGCCGTCGATCGCCAGCGTCGTCCCCTAGCCGGCATCGTACCACCTCGGTGAGCCTCTTCTTTTTTATAAAAAAAAACTTAGTTTTATGTGATGAACTTGAATATTAATTAAGTTGGTCACTCATATATCCACGATGTTGTGTAATTAATGATTTTTGATATACATATATAATGCAGATGAGTCGACAATGGATGTACAGTGACCGGTGCCATCTCGACTTCATTAATGGCATGCATTATTTTCTCAACGTGGCTGAGGCAAACAGGCAGTCGAATGGTTTCATCTATTGTCCATGTAGTTCCTGTAAGAATATGAAGGATTACTCTACCTCAAAGACCATTCACGTCCACCTGCTGGAGAACTGTTTCATGCCCAGCTATAATTGCTGGACCAAGCACGGAGAAACAGGGGTTATATTGGAAGACAACGAAGAAGAAGAGGATGGTGACAACTATCCTATATTCACTGAAGAAGGTGATAGTAGAATGGGGAGACGAAGCTGAAGAAGAGCCCATTTTTGATGAGCCGATTTTTGATGACCCGGATGGCGATTTGGGTCGGGCCATTCTTGATGCGAAGATGAACTGCGGAAATAAAAAGAAGAGGTTGAAGTTGGAGAAAATGTTAGAGGATCACAATAAACTGGTGTACCCAAATTGCGAAAATGGCCAGAAAAAGCTGGGTACCACGCTGGAATTGCTGCAATGGAAGGCAGAGAATGGTACTTCTGACAAGGGATTTGAAAAGTTGCTGAAAATAATAAAGAAGATGCTTCCAGGGGAGAACGTATTGCCCTCTAGTACGTACGAAGCAAAGAAGGTTGTCTGCCCTCTAGGATTAGAGGTGCGGAAGATACATGCATGCATCAATGATCGCATCCTCTACCGCAAGGAGTACGAGAATTTGAATGCATTCCCGGTATGTAGTGCATTGAGGTATAAGATCAGGCGAGATGACCCTGGCGATGTTGAGGGCGAGTCCAACCCTAGGAAGAGGGTTCATGCGAAGGTGATGCGGTATGCTCCTATAATACCACGGTTGAAATGTTTGTTCCAAAACAAAGAGCATGCCAAGTTGTTGCGATGGCACAAAGAGGACCGTAAGAAAGATGTGATGCTGAGACACCCTGCTGATGGGTCGCAGTGGAGAAATATCGACAGAGAGTTCAAGTCATTTTCAGATGACGCAAGGAACTTAAGATTTGGTCTAAGTACAGATGGCTTTAATCCTTTCGGGGAGCAGAGCTCCAGTCATAGCACCTGGCCAGTGACTCTATGTATCTATAACCTTCCTCCTTGGTTGTGCATGAAGAGGAAGTTCATTATGATGCCAGTGCTCATCCAAGGCCCGAAGCAACCCGGCAACGACATTGATGTGTACCTGAGGCCATTGGTTGAAGAACTTTTAGAGTTGTGGCGTGAAGAAGGTGTACCTGTGTGGGATGAGCACGAACAAAAGGAATTTAACCTACGAGCGTTGTTATTTGTAACCATCAATGATTGGCCTGCTCTTGGTAACATTTCAGGGCTGTCAAATAAGGGATACAATGCATGCACACACTGTTTAGGTGAGACTGACAGTAAATATTTGGGAAACAAGAATGTGTACCTGGGGCATCGTTGACTTCTTCCAAAACAACATGACGTAAGAAAGAGAGGAAAGCATTTCGGAGGTGAGGCAGATAACTGAACGAAGCCTACCCGCCCTACTGGGGAAGTTATATATGATATGGTAAAGGATTTAAAGGTGATCTTTGGAAAGGGTCCTGGCGGACAATCTGTTCCGCATGATGTTGAGGTACATGTACCCATGTGGAAGAAGAAGTCTATATTTTGGGAGCTACCCTACTGGAAATTCTTAGAGGTTCACTCTGCAATCGACGTGATGCACATGACGAAAAATCTTTGCGTGAACCTGCTAAACTTCTTGGGCGTGTATGGGAAGATAAAAGATACACCAGATGCACGGCAGGACCAGCAAAGTATCCACAAAGGAAACAACCTGAATCCAGAGAAGTATCAAGGTCCTGCCAGCTACGCTCTTACCAAAGAGGAGAAGGAGATCTTTTTTGAAGTCCTGAGTAGCATCAAGGTCTCGTCTGGCTTCTCGTCGAATATAAAGGGAATAATAAGCATGTCAGAGAAAAAGTTTCAAAACCTAAATTCTCATGACTGCCACGTGATTATGACACAATTACTTCTGGTTGCATTGAGGGGGCTTCTACCGGAAAATGTTCGAGTACCCATTGTGAAGCTATGTGCGTTCCTTAATGCAATTTCTCAGAAGGTGATCAATCCACTTACTCTACAAAATTTACGTGAAGGATGTGGTGCAATGTCTAGTCAGCTTCGAGTTGGTGTTCCCACCATCCTTCTTCAATATTATGACACATCTCCTAGTTCACCTGGTCGAAGAGATTGGCGTTCTTGGTCCTGTATTTTTACACAACATGTTCCCCTTTGAGAGATTCATGGGAGTCTTAAAGAAGTACGTTCATAACCATGCTAGGCCAGAAGGAAGCATCTCCAAGGGCTATGGAACAGAGGAGGTCATTGAGTTTTGTGTTGACTTTATTCCTGACCTTAAGACGATCGGTGTTCCTGAATCACGCTATGAGGGGAGACTGCGTGGAAAAGGCACGCTAGGAAAGAAAGCAACAACGTGTATGAACGGACATTCTTTCACTCAAGCACACTACACAGTTCTACATAATTCCATCTTGGTGGCTTCGTACAAAGAGGAACACAAGGATATCTTACGCTCTAAATACCCGGAGCAACGTGAAGATTGGATTGATGGAGAACACATGAAGACTTTTGGCGGTTGGTTGCAAACACGTCTCATGAATGTCACTGATGAAGAGCAGCTATAATTGTTGGCCAAGCAACCATCTTCGACTATATCGACTTTTCAAGGGTACGAGATTAATGGGAATACATTTTACACGTTCGCCCAAGATAAAAAGAGCACCAACCAAAACAGTGGTGTCCGCTTTGATGAAGCAGATGACAATGGGAACAAGGTCACATATTATGGGTACATAGAGGAGATATGGGAACTTGACTATGGACCTAATTTCAAGGGCCCTTTGTTCTGGTGCAAATGGTTCAACCTGAAAGACGGGGTATAGGTAGACCCGCGATGACGGAATGACTACAGTGGATCTCAAGAATCTAGGGTACGACACCGAACCATTCGTCCTAGCCAGTGAAGTGGCTCAGGTTTTTTATGTGAAGGACATGTCTAGCAAACCGAAAAAAAGAAAAGAAAGGCAAGGCAAGAGGACACATCATACGATGAGCCAAAGCGGCATATAGTTCTTTCAGGAAAAAGAAACATCGTGGGAGTAGAGGACAAGATAGACATGTCAGAAGATTATAATAAGTTTGATGATATTCCACCCTTCAAGGTAAAAACTGACCCAAGCATCATGTTAAATAATGAAGATTGTCCATGGTTGCGTCAGCGATCGGAAGAAAGGGAAACACACGAAGAAAACTCGGAAGACTAGCTAGATAGGGATCATAACTTGTGTATCTCAATATGGAAATCACTTTTGTGTAATGATGTTACTGTATGTAAGATATTAACAATGGAGATGGTTGGCTTGTTTTACTAGTTAAGTAGCTTTCACGGGCTTGCAGGGAAATTTTTCCGAGGCGGAACATCCGAATATGCCATAGGGCATGTGCACCAAGGGCATATTCAAGAAGTTCCGCCACGGGAGATTTCCCAACCCTTTCCCCAACATTGTTAGAGGAGATGGAGTCTTTCACGGGCTTGCAGGGAAATTTTTTCGAGGCGGAACTTCCGAAGATGCCATAGGGCGTGTGCACCAAGGGCATCTTCGAGAAGTTCCGCCACGGGAGATTTCCCAACCCTTTCCTCCATCCATGGGGATGAAACTCTCCCTACCTGCTTGTTGATCTGCTTGCCAAGGCGTATCGGTGTTCCTTTTATAGGCACGTCGCCGCTTCTGCTTTGTCTTGTTCCTCCGACACGGCGTCATGCGCTACATGCTTTATCTCATCGAGCAAGGCGTCCTTATCCTGCCGACAGCTTTAGTACCGGTTGCACCCACCAGCCGGTACTAAAGGTCCCCCACGCATCCTTATCGCACCGACAGTTTTGTTACATGACAGAAAAACCACCTTTAGTACCGGTTGTACCCACAAGCCGGTACGAAAGGTTACCCACGCGTCCTTATCCCACCAACAGTTTTGTTACATGACAGAAAAACCACCTTTAGTACCGGTTGCACCCACCAGCCGGTACTAAAGGTTAGGGTTAGGGTTAAGTTTCCCGCGCCATTCCGTTCCCGCCTATTTCCCTCCCGCGCTTTCCACCGGTTCCCGCCTATGTCTTCCCGCCTCCGTCATCCCGCCATTTTTTCACTATATATATGTAGGCTTGGCCTCCATTTACATATCACATCGAGACTCATATCTGCAAACCTCATCATTGTCTCCCATGGCTTCCATCGTATCTCTAACCCCGGGGAGGCGGAGGCGCTTTGCGCCTCGAACTACCCCTGCCCGCCGGGCTACCGCGTCCCGACCGGCTGGTTGCTGAGCGTCGGAGGCGTACCGGTCCCTCCTATCCCTCTAGGTGTGGCGCGCGAGATGGCCATCACGAACCACTACTATTTCGAGCTCACGCCAGAGCAGCGGAGGAATCCCCAGTGACATCCCGACTACAGCCCGACTTGGGAAAGCTTCTTCATCAATCGGCATGAGAGTGCGCTTGCCAGGCACGAGGAGGACGGCCCCCCTCGTTCGAACTTCAACGAGGCCGGCCGTCGGCTATGGTGGCGTGACCAGACTCTCCAGGACGTCATGGCCTACCGTGGCCCCCGCATGCGCTACCCTCAGTCCCAGCCCACGCATGCTCACCCGCCGAGGTTCGACTACCGCGACCCCGATGCCAGCGACGATGATGACGGCGACTACGACGACTACAGTGGTGACTACTATAGGGCTAGGCACGAGTATGACTGAATCACTCCAACAGTCGAATCTGGCCGTGTATCTTAATTTTCAGTTAAGCTATGTACTTTTAATTCGAGTTCAATCATAATAAAATTTTATTCCGGCCCTTTCTTTCCCGCCTTTTTTCTCCCGCGCGGCGTTGTGGCGGGAAACTTTCCCGCTCGACGTCGTACGTGGCAGGAAACTTTCCCGCGCGAACGGTGGGAGTAAAGAAAAGAAATAGAAAATATATAGAAAAGATATAGAAAAGAAATAGAAAAATAAGAAATAGAAAAGAAAAGGAACATAAAAGAAAAAGAAAACGAAAAGAAAAGAAAAGAAAAAGAAACAGCAAATAAGAAATAGAAAAGAAGAAATAGAAAATAAAAGAAAAAAAGAGAAATAGAAAATAATAAATAGAAAAGAAAAGAAACATACAAGAAAAGAAAAAAAGAAAAGAAAAAGAAACATAAAAGAAAAAAGAAACAGCAAAAGAAAAAAAAATAGAAAAGAAACAGCAAAAGAAAAGAAAACAACAAAAGAAAAAAGAAAACAAAAAAAAACCCTCTTTCGTACCGGTTCGTGGTACCAACCGGTACCAAAGGGGGTTCGCCTCCATTTCACTTAGCCGCGCGGGCAAAATTCCCCCAAATCAACATTTCACACACACAGAGACCGCGCGCACGCTCGCCGTCGCCGTCGCGCACCACTTCTTCGCCGCCGTCCGTCGTCAGCGCCACGCCGCACCACGCCGTCACCGTCATCCGCGCACAGCACTCGCGCAGGCCAGCCTCTCATCTCTCCGCGCCGGCAGGTACCTCTCCTCCACGCCGCACCACGTCCTCGGCGTCCCTCCCCTTCTCCTGCCCCTCGCCCGCGCGCTCCACGCGGCCGCCTAGGTCTCCTGCATCACCGAGAACCGTCGCCGTCGCCGTCTCGCTCCTGCAATCCCTCCACCTCGGCGCCGGCCAGGTGACGCCCGCAAGGTGTTCGACCCAATGCATACCAGGCCAGGCGGCGCTCGCGTCAGCGCTGGCGTTCGCGGTGGGCGCGCTCGTACCGCTGCTGACGAGCGGCTTCATCAAGCAGTGGGGCGCCAGGGTCGGGGCCGTGTGCGCGGCGACCACAGTGGGTCAATGATGACCCGCCCCTGCCGTCAGCATCATTGATGGTGAACACGGACGAGTCGACGGGTAGCAGGTCGCCGCCGACGCTGATGCCCATCATGTTGAGGTAGTACATGGTGGGCAGCGCCGGGTTGACGATGAAGGGCGTGAACTGCACCGGGCCGGAGTCACTTGTGTTTGTTGTGTGAGTGTGGCGTAGGCGCCGAAGTAGAGGCGGCTGGGCACGGTGGACATGAAGGAGGTGAGGCAGTAGGAGAACCTGGGCACCCCTAGCTAGCTGACCAGGGACAGCGGGCCCCGGCCGAAGCCCACCATGCCGAAGCCGTTGTAGAGGGAGCCGGCATTGAGGTTCCCGTAGCCGAAGGCGATCTTGGGCATGGAGACACGCGTGCCGTTGGTGCCGAAGGTGAAGGTCTCGTTGGCGAGCACACCGGCGGTGCTAGCACTGTTGCCGTAGAAGTACTGGTAGACACAGGTATTCTTGTAGCAGTCCCAGACGTAGAGTGAGTTGCACATCGACGACGATGGCGTGGAGAGGGAGCTGAACCAGACACGGATGGACCAAGTCCGTGGCGGTGCGGAATCCGTGGCGATGCCGCCGCGACATAGAATTAGGGTCGAGAAATAGAGAGAAGAGCGAGAGGAGGAGGGGGAACGCCGAGTTCGTGGCCGTGGCGCCGCGACATCGAGGAGGAGCACCGAGTTCGTGGCGGCGCCGCTGCGACATAGAGTTAGTGTTAGGGTTAGGGTTATTGGTTTCTTCATTTGAATTGTTATGCATCTAGCAATCTGTTATGATCATGACATGATGAATGAAATAATTGATTTCTTAATTTTGTAGTGACATTGAGGTATGGAGCACGGCACCTTCGTCCGAGATGAGGATCAAGAAGAAACGGTGCAGAAATTGATATATGAGAGTGCCCGTGGTACATAACCCGATGGAGATGACAATGAGTTCGACCAATTTCTGAACGATTTTGGCGAGGGACTTGAGTCTGAACAAATTAGAAGAGACAACGAAGTGTCCATAACAAACTCCGGCGAGGTGTATATTTATGTATCAAGTCTATGTTCATCCCTAGATGCATTCATTTATTTGTATTGCACTTATTAACGAATAATTTTTTCTTTTAGCCTTCTGGATCATCGAGCAAGTCTGTTAAAACAAAACGAGGCCCGACGCAACTGCTAAAGGGCGAGGGCAGGTTAGCCCTCATGGCATTTAAGGCTAATGGTGAACCGGAGCATCCCAAAGAGCACTGCCGCAAATTTATAAATCAAGTCGTAGTTCTTGTTAGGGACCATGTACCGATCAGCATTCAAGAGTGGCATAAGCCGAAGAACGCGGAGACTGGTGCTAGTTATGTCAACGACGCGATGAAAAAATTTCTTTGGGACATGCTACTGACACGATTCAGCCTACCGGAAGACATGACGGAAGGCCATAAGAATAAAGTCAAGGAATGGACATGGAAGAAGATGGCCATACAATTCCAGACCTGGAAGAAAAATTTATGGGACAAATATAAGAATGAAGATCTAGTATTCGATGATAATCTAGTGAAGATAAAAGATCACTGGCCCGCATTTAAGAGGTATAAGCAATCGTCTAATTTTGTGTCCCGATCGGTCACAAATATGAAAAATGCTTCAAAGAAGAAACTTTGGCATCATTTGGGGTCAGGTGGATACAAGACTGCCATTCCGAAGTGGACAGCGTTTGAAAATAAACTGATGGATGCAGGAATCACTCCACATACATGGGACTGGCCCGACCGGTCCAAGTTCTGGTTGTTCACGCATGGGGCAGGGTTGGACCCAAAGACACGGCTGATCGTTGCGCAGGGAAAATGGAAGGAAAAAATTGAAGCAATCACGACGCAGCTTGTAGATGCAATTGAAAAGGTCAGAAAGGGAGAGTACATTCCCGATAGAGAGAATGACGAGCTGACACTCGCTCTGGGGAATCCTGAACACGTTGGACGGGTACGAGCTTGCCTAGGTCTTACCATGAAGGAAGCGTGGCCGGATAGCGCTGACACTTATAGAAGCCATTCGCGAAAGAAGAAGAAGGACGCCGACACGTTAACGGAATTGTTAAATAGGGTGGAGGCGCTTGAGAAAAATCAGAGGGCACCTGATCAGCCGCTGTTTCTACAGGATCCTCAAGCCGATGCAGCCCCATCTCAACGAAGAAGCAGTGTGGGTTCCTCGCATCTTGACGGATGTGGAAGAAGCTACCCCGTGGATTATGTCACGAAGAAGACAGATTGCGAGCTACATATGTTATTCAGGACCGCGTCCGTTAAGGTGGCAGTCGGCTATGTTTACCCAAGTGAAGATGGAGCAACGCACCATCATATGCCCATTCCACTTGGCTGTGTTCGTGTCGGGGTGGATGAAGTTGTTCCGGGATTAGAAACAGTGGAGCTTGATATTCCTAGAGGTGACGATGAGAAGACACTAGCCGATGTCAAGCACGGTTTCGCCCTATGGCCGAAGAAATACATTGTCCTTTTGCAAAGGTCACCGACTCCTCTTGGTAGCGGTCCACATGAGCAGCAAATGCCATCGACTCCTCCTGGTAGCAGTCCTCATGAGCAGCCAAGTCCACACCTACCTGAGAGGGACCCCAGCGTAAGTCCACCATCTCGAGATCCTCCGCGTAATACAGCGCCCGTTAAGCGGAACGGTACGCCGCCTAGGAAGAGATCTAGAAAGGAGAAACCACAGCCGCCCATTGAGAAGTTACCTTGGGAAAAAAGTGTCGAGGAAAACAGGAACCGTTGAGTCCGAGCTGAGAGCCTTTTTTGCACCGAAAGTGCCAGAGATACCTTTTGAGAAGACACTAGATCCGGTGAAAGTTGTGCGTACCGTTGAGAATCTATATGACCCTGTACCATCGCCGCCATCTGACTATAGGCGTTCTATTGAAAGGTCGTGTGACAAGATGATCGAGGCGACAAAACCCGTTCAATCGGGTGTCAAGGAGATAAAAGGGATACACTAAGTCTACCAGCTCGGACAACAACCCGTTCAATCGGTCCCCCCTCTCAAGGTGTTTGATGGGAAGGCCGTTCAAAGTTCTCTACAAAACACAACTGATTACGCCATCGCTGAAGCAGCATATAAATTTGTTCAAGGGAAAGATTTCATCGAGAATCTCAGGAAGCTACCAACATGTATGTGTAACTTGCATTCGTGGTACCTTAATGCCTCAAAGGGAGGGACCGAGACTATCATGGTGCGAGTTAGGGAAGAGCACTACTTCCAGGAATATTGTGTGAACGTTGACTTCAGCGAGCTTTTCCAGTTATACAATCTCCGGGCCCTCGACAAATCTATCATCAGTTGCTATTGTATGTAAGTGATTTATTTAATTTGAGAAGTCTTTAGCTCAGCTCGTTCATTGTATGCAAATTATAATCTTTTGTGCGCTATATTATGCAGATCCAAGATGCTCGAATGCAAAAGGGACAAAATCACGAACATTGGGTTCATTGGCCCGGACACAATGCATGTTAAAACCATAGAAGAACCCTCTATAACAAGGATACACCGGAGACTTTGCTAAGGTTTTTGAAGCGACAACGTGACAAAAGGCTAATAATTTGGCCTTACAACTTCCAGTGAGTCTTACTGTCTTATAACACATTATATTTTGCTCACCGTATGTCAAAATTTTAACTAATGACTTATATATATATGACACTACATATTTAAACGTGCGTAGGTTTAACTTTATTCTTCTCGTCATCAAAATGTACGATGGAGAAGTTGAAGTCTTTGACTCACTAAGCAAAAATTCAGACCTATACAAGTCTTTTTTTTTATGCTCAGAAGGTAATTTTAATTCTTATCGGTTTGTTTCATTAATTTCCTGCTATCAACTAATTGATAACTCTTTTATGCATTTTCTTTTGTCGGGCAGCGTATGGGAAACTTTCATCAAGTAAGATAAGTCCCATGAATGGCCACCGAAGCTGCGATGGCGTGCGAAAGTAAGTAGTACTACCTAGGTCCACACACCTTTATCATACTTGACTATTGTTTGATTGAATTATACTCTTGTAAAGAAATGCCCGCAACAACCACAAGGGACCGATCTCTGTGGATACTACGTTTGCGAGTACATCCACAGAATTGTCAGCGAGAGAACGAATAATGAAAGAAATAAAGAGGTACGAAAACAATATTCACAAATTTATTTTCTTATCATAAGTTGTGCTGAGTTTCAGTAATAGTTGTTTGATTGTAATTTGATATATATATATATACACACACACACATAGCTCATGTATTCATTTGTATCTTATTCTTTTATAGTTGGCAAGAAAGCGGAACAAGCTCTCAATCGAGGACCGCTTCATAGCAATAGGCGAGGAATTGGCGGGATTTTTCCTTCGGGACTGTCTTACCACCATTCGCAGAGTACCACTATGAATGAAGATGTACATGTTACATATAGTTTGACTCGGAGAGTACCACTATGCTACATGTAATAGACATATATAGAGTACGCCTCGGAGAGTACCACTATGCATGAAGATAGATCTTCATGCATGTACTACTTAATGTGCGATCTTATGCAATTACATGTGTGTTATATTATATGCACCAACTTGATATGCATCACCTTGATCTTCATGTACTACCTAAACCCAAACGCGTTTCTGGTACATCGACGCGATATGAAACGCTCCGATACCCATAAACCCCTACAAAAACCCTAAACCCTGAATTCTCTGCCGCGGCAGAGATTCATGCATTTTCTCTGCCGCGGGTGGCAACCTTTGGTACCGGTTCGTATTACAAACCGGTACCAAAGCTCCCTGGCCCTGAGCTCTCTTGGTGGCCCACGTGGAGGCCCCTTTAATACCGGTTCGTAAGGAACCGGTACGAAAGGGGGGGCTTTTGTACCGGATTTTTTATACCGGTTGTGAAACCGGTGCAAATGGCCCTCTAGAACCGGTACGAATGGCCGTTTTTCTACTAGTGTAGTAAGTTTAGATGGGTGCTATTTAGGTAGCTAGCTGTCAAGTAAAGCTATAAAAGTCAGGGATCGTAGATGGGAAACCATATTGTCACATGTAATCAAGGTTTTGGCTCAAACTATACGTATATGAAAATATTATATCTTAGAAAATATTTATACCACGAACTAGATCTTTGTTGTTTTAAGGTGAAGTGAGATATAATTGCATGGCCAGGTAACTTAAATCTTCGCTCAGATATTTATCAAGATTTTGTTTCTCAAACTTTCATTATCTTACAGCTCATCTATAGGCGTTTTCAAAAGAACAAAAACATATAATTATATTAGTCTTCGCTCACACATTTTCACCTTGTTGTTGTGTATCTTAGGACACTAGGAAAACCCATCCCCACTATAGTTTTAGGTTCGTAGGCGTAATCTCCAATTGTCGAATTTGGCAATAATTTCGTCAGGAATGTGTTTGATTTGTCCGATCTTTTGATATTACTCCCCCTGGTCTCTTGTTCTTTTTTTTTTTGAATGGGGAGCGCCACGGGCGGGCGCGCGGCGGCCTTGCTGGCTTGACCCGGCGAAGATGCCTTGGGTGGCCGCAGCGGTGGAGCGTGGCGGCTGTCAGCGCCGGGGCGGGTCCTGCCCTACGTCGTCTTGGCGCAGGGGCACATGGGGCTGGCCTTGGTGCTGGATTCCGGCGGTTGGACAACGGTGGCACAGCGAACTGGCGGCGGCACGGGTTCAATCTGGGTCCGATCTGGGCCTACAGGGCATGGTCATTGCTTTGCCTTCTATGGCCTGTTGCGAGGACGGCCTTGGCCGTGTCGTTCGGGCAACCATGGGTAGCACCGCTGGATTCCTGGCCGGGGTACGTAACTGCTGCCGAGTCTTCTTCTCTACGGCCGCCATGGGCTTAGCAGCGACGACTTAGCGAGGCGATGATCGATTTCTGAACCTCCTTCATCGTCGTCGGGCGGCGGATGGCGGTGTGGGGGCCATTTCGTCCGCGTCGAAGAATAAAGGTGGTAGTTCTAGTATCCTTCTTGCACCAAGTTTGAAGATCTGTTGGATGCTTGTTCCCACCAGTCTGGGTGGATTGTCGGGTTCCGGAAGGCCCTGCCGACGAAATTCATTGAACGATAAATGCCTGAAGATTGCTGGATTAGGTGGTTTCGGTCGTGTGCAACCATGTTTTTTTTTATCTGGCCGTTTGGTTTCAGAGGGAGCGCTTCGAAGCTTTGTTGGTTGTTAATATCATGAAGTTCGTTTTCTTTCCATGGTGCTAGCGGAGAAGGTCATCAAGCCAAGATCGGTGGAATAGCTATGATGGTCGGATCTTGGTGGTGAGGTGGAATTGGCTTGGTGCTTCGTGACTTGAAACAATAGCTGGTATGTGGAGGCGACTGCATAGGAGAAGTTCAGAGTCTTATCTTTCAGGGTGAAAGTCCAAGGTCTGGCCTTAATTGGTTGTGTCTGGCAATGTTCTTGTTGAAGACATTGTTTTGAGAGAGATGAATTTCTTCAGGGTGAAAATCTAAGATCTATGATTGGACGACGACAGCGTTTGTGCACTGTTTCCTTCTGGGAGGCGTCGCTTATGGCGAAGCTGATCTTCTGGTGTTGTTTTGGTGGTGTTAGTGATGATGTTTGAAGTTATGGATCTCTGTAGCGGGGCCTTTCTTTTTTGTAATTCTTTTCTCTTTTTTTGGCTGTGTGCATCCTTTATGCCATTAAGGTATGATGTTGTTGCAAAGGCTGGGTGTAATTGGTATCTACGCGATATTAATATATGCTCTTTATCGAAAAGCTTTAGCCTTTTCATCAATCCATGTTTTATTGCATATTTTTTAAGTCTCAGTGTATACATCTTATGGGTGACACAAGGTGTAGATAAAAATCAATCATCGGAAAGAATAGGAACACTCACATATGCATATTGTATTTTTCCAGAAAGCCGCCAGTCACTGACATACGCCTCGGCTGTGCCTGTGCTGTAGCTTTGCAGGAAAAGAATGTCGCTGTACAGGTGAGTACTTTTGGGTACGTTAACTGACGCAACTAGCGATTCCCAATGCAGAGACTTTCATGTACGTGTGGGCTCTAAACTTGTTTGACATTCGGTGGCATTGCCGATCCCCATGACCAGGAAACCCAGGATGTACAGAGCAAGAGCACAATGACCATGTCACGCCACACAGGCTTGTCCAAGTATGTGGGGTGTGAAGAGAATGGGATTGCGAATACATCTGTTTGGGTTTATGAGATCGGATAATGATTGAATAAACTGATTGGGTATATCCCTTATCTTTTCATTTTCTCTCAATTAATTGGTGTTCTGGGGAGATCGAGTTTAGCAGGTGGGCGTATATTCTCTGCGAGAGGAATCGCGTGAGTATATAGTAGTAGCATCAAAAGATGCTTTGGATTTTTTGTTCACTTCAGAATTATTATATATATATACACACTTCACCGCGTCTGCTTCACATGCTTAAAAATTTCTTGAGTCAAGACAGGCTGATGTACATTTCCGTGCCGGAACAAAGTCTGGAATCTGAAGGGGATTGCTTCAAAAAATGAGGATATCACATACACATAAGTCATAAAAATGGAAATGATGTCTGTACGATCTTTCTGTGTGTATGACAAGTCCTCGCACCTTCATATGGTTAAAGTTCAAAGCACACATGGCTTGATTGCAATGTCAGACATGAGGAGGTTTTATGCTTTTGTTGAGTCACTTTATACGTTGTTATTTACAATGACATATTACATCAACTATCCTGAACTAAGTAATTGTGCAACAACATCGACGGCGAGAAGGGAGGACTTCGCGGCCTTCCCTTGTATGCTCTTTATCATCACTAAAATTTGCAATCTTACATCTGTAATCTTTTGATTCATTTTCTTTGTATTCATATGGTTTTACATTTCTCAAAATAGCTATTGTTATCATGTACATGTTCTTTCAATATCTCTTTCAGTATGTTCTCTTTGACTACCAGTTGGTTTCCAAGTGAATCTCTAGCTGATTCGGTTCATGAACCAACCAACTATCTACGGATTTCCAATTATTTAGTTCAATATTAAAAAATCAATATTTTTTCATTTTGTCAGATATATTTCCTTTTCTATTTTGAAACTTCATTTTATGCGGTGATGAAAAGACATAGAATACTTATATCTTAACATTGGAAAGTTTAGATGGGTGCTATTTAGGTAGCTAGCTGTTAGGAAAAGCTAGAAAAGTCAGGGATCGTAGATGGGAAACCATATTTTCACATGTAAACAAGGTTTTGGCTCAAACTATAAATATATGAAAATATTATATATCTTATAAAATATTTATACCACGAACTAGATCTTTGTTGTTTTAAGGTGAACTGAGATATAATTGCATGGCCAGGTAACTTAAATCTTCACTCAGATATTTATCATACATCCAAGATTTTTTTTTTCAAACTGTCATTATCTTACTGCTCATCTATAGGCTTTTCACGTTGTTGTTGTGTATCTTAGGACACTAGGAAAATCCATCCCCACTATAATTTTGGTTTGTAGATATGCTCTCCAATTAATTGTCGAATTTGGCAACAACTTTATCAGGAATGTGTTTGATTTGTCCGATCTTTTGGTACTCCCCCTGTTCTCTGGTTTTTTTAATAACTGGGGAACGTAGCTTTGGCATCTGCATCAATCCATGCACACAATCTGTTTTATTGCATAGTTTTAAGTTTTTGTATACATCTCATGGGTTACACAAGGTGCAGATAAAAATCAATCGTCAGAAGAATAGGAACACAAGTCACCTATGCATATTGTATTTGTCTAGAAAGCCGCCGATAAATCTGGTTGTAGATAGCCCATGCAACCTTTGAAAGGATCGTATGGCGCATCTAGACGGGGGTTGAATAGGTGTTACCAAATTTTTATTTCTTTTTCAATTTAGCCTTGACACAAGGTAAATTCTCTAAATATGTCACTATGTGAATTACCTATATGACAAGCTACACAGCTAAGCGGCAGTGCCGCCGAGCTCCAACGGCTGCTGTCGCTCGGACTATTCTGTTGTAACCAATCATCCGAGCCACCCTCTTGCCAATCATTGACCATGATTACTGTTGGTCCATAGTGACCTTTCTTTTGGTTTCTAATGGTGGATTGCAGATGCTTTGGTCTTAAACGATAAAACGCTACACTTTCATCCTTATTATCATTCCTCAGTGAATGGAGTCAAGCATGACTAGTTATTTGGATTTTGGAAGTATGATTGAGGCTAGGCATGCACATGTGGTGACAAGCTAGCCCAGGCTCTGGTTGTTCGGTAAAAGGTGTGGTCCTTTTGCCCGCCGTAATGGGAAAACAGGTGTCAATTATATATGTAAATGCTAATTGATCATGCAATGATCGTATCAATCTTCATAAGAAAGAAATGATATGCTTTTGTGGTACGCCATGTTATATATGTTGAGTAGTATATGTGCGTAGGGGCTAGCAAGAATCGCAACCTCTTTTAAATGATCGAACTATTTTTAGCGATGCACTTCCTCCACTAATCGATGCTTATGGAAAACTATGGAAAAACTCAAAATCATAGCTAATCGACTGCTTATATTTTGAATGGAAAGAACAATCCATTTTCCGGCCAGTTAAAGGTTTTCTTTGTAACAGAAAAATTGAGTTTGTTGATTACAAGATCATTCCTCCTGTTAGATGTATATATATATATTGTAGTTTCCCCATATGTTAGGGGGCTTTCTGCATATGTGCACCTGTACATGTACTATATATTGTGGCCTTTGGCCCCCTGTAATACAACAAGTATATTCCCTAACATGGTATCAGAGCTACATTGATCCTCCTCTCCCTACGAACTTGTTCCGTCCTTGTCCCCGTCGCCCGACCGTCTGAGGCTGCTCCCTGCTCTCCTCCGATCTCCTTCCCCGCCTGCCCGACCGTCTGAGGGATCTCCTTCCCTGCCCGCCCGACCGACTGAACCGTTGAGGCTGCTCCCGATCTGAGGCTGCTTCCGCTCGCAGGGCCCTCTCGATCTCCTTCGCTCGCCCGTGTGTGGCCATCGCCCGTCGCCCGTCTCGATCTGAGATTGGACGCCCCGTCGCCCGTCGCCCGTCTCGATCTCCTCTGCTCAAGTCCGCTCCCTGTTCCCTGCTCCCGTGTTGACTTCCAGCTGAGGTAAAAAAAAAAAGCGAAAAAAAAGAGAGAGATATGTCTTCCTCGGGCTATGTTGCGATCCCTCGCTGCCCGGTGATCTTCGATGGCGCGAATTACCCTGATTTCGCTGCCTTTATGCGCGTCCACATGCGCGGTCTTCGTCTTTGGGGTGTGCTTTCCGGCGAGGTCTCCCGTCCGCCGCGCCTCGTTGCTCCTACGGTGCCTGTTGCACCGCCACCCGTTGCCCTTGCCCCCGATGCTACTCGAGCGGATAAGGATGCAGCCAAGAGTGCCGATGACACCGCTTCGGCTGATTATGACCGGAAGGTCCAGGACCACTCTCACCGCCGTTGCGACTTACCGGCAGGATCCGACCGAGTACACTCGGTGGATTGATGAGGATGCTCGTGCTACCGCTGTTCTCACCTCCAGTGTTCGCCTCGCATGCTCGCTGAGTTTATGGGTCTTCCCACCGCCGCCGCTCGCTGGGCTTTTCTTCGTCGGCGCTATCGGCCGTCCGGTGATGCTCTTTACTCGTCCGTGGTCCGCCAGGAGCATGCCCTTCAGCAGGGTGATTCTACTATCGATGAGTTCTACACTCGAGTGCTGCTATTTGGCGTCGGCCTGATTCTCTCCGCATGCTTGTGTGTGCCACCTGTCCCCGCTGTTCGACGCGTGCGCGCGGATCCGGAGTTCCAGCGCGTTTTTGAGTTCTTGTCGCGGCTCCGCAAGGAGTTTGAGCCGCGCCGGGCCCGACCTGCTTGCCCGTGGTCGTGTTCCGCTCTCTCGAGGTACTTGCCGAGCTTCGTGCCGAGGAGACTCGTCTTCGTGGTGCTGGTCTTCTTGAGGTTCCCTCCGTTCTTGCTGCTCGTGGCCCTCTCCGTGCCGTCTCGCTCGTGGACCTCCTATGCCGCCGACTTCGTTGCGGCCTCCGGCACAGCCAATACTTCCTACTCCTCCATTCCAGGGTCAGCGTCAGCCCCAGCAGCCTCGTGGTTCGACGTCACCTCCTTGCACCTACTGTGGCAGGCCTGGCCACAATATCTCTACTTGCCGGCGCAGGGATCCCAGCTTACGCCCGCCGCATCTTACTCGTCGTCGGGCTGGTTCTTCGGGATCTTCTCGCTGTTGCGCTATCTCGATCGGGACATTATCCGTGGTCTTCGTGGTGGTCTCGCTCGGCTGGTACATGCTCTTCCTCGACGGGTACCGCCGGTTCCGTGCCCGGCTCTTCCGGCACCGTGCGACCACCACCTTCCACACGACCGGGTACGTCATCCCCGTGGTATCCGGATTCCGGAGCTTCTTTTCATATGACCTCTCGCGTCTTCTATTCTTTCTCGCTCTTCGCTCTCTTGTTTCGCCCTGTTCGTGTTATCACGGCTGATGGTACCTCTCTCCCCGTTTCCGGCCGAGGCACCCTTTCTACTACCTCTTTCTCTCGTTCCCGATGCTTCTCATGTTCTTAGTCTTAAGATGAACCTGTTTTCCGCTAGTCGGCTCATCGATTCGGTTGTCGCGTCATTCTTGACGCTGATTCTTGTGCTCGTTCGGGACCGCCGTACACGGCCCTGGTTGGAGCCGGCCCTCGCAGCCTTGAGTCCCCGGGGCTCGGGAGTTAGATCGGCTTCGCGTTCCTTCTACTGCCACTTCATCGCGCGCTTCTCCCGCGGTTGCTCGCTTCGTCACTCGGATCTTTTCAAGCGGTGGCATCATTGGCTGGGTCACCTCTCGTGGCTCCCGTTTATCATCATTAGTTCGTCGTGGTCTTCCGGGGTCCGTCTCGGGAGATGTGTCTTTGCATTCGTGTCGGGGTTGTAGGCTAGGCAAACGCATTCAGCTTCCCTATCCTACTAGTGCGTCTGTATCTCAGCGACCTTTTGATTTAGTTCATTCGGATGTTTGGGGTCAGGCTCCCTTTCCTTCGAAAGGGGGTCATCGATACTATATTTTGTTTATTGATGATTTTTCGCGATACACCTAGTTGTTTCTTATGCACTCTCGCAGTGAGGTGCTTTCTATTTATCGGCCGTTTTGCAGCCATGGTTCGTACTCGCTATTCCACGCCTATTCGTGTGTTTCGTGGCCGACTCGCGAGCGAGTATATCTCCCGAGCACTCGCGTGGTGTTCTTGTCGAGCAGGGCACCCTTGCCCAGTTCTCGTGTCCCGGCGCCCATGCTCAAAATGGTCTCGCCGAGCGTAAGCATCGTCATATTCTTGAGACTACCCGTGCTATGATGATTACTTCCTCTCTTCCGCCGCATTTCCGGGCTGAGGGCCGTCGCTACGTCGACTTACCTCATTAACATTCAGCCTTCTCGCTGCCCTTCAAGGTGGCATTCCTCTCGAGCGTCTTTCTGGTTGCTCTCCGGATTACTCGACACTTCGTTTATTTGGTTGCGTTTGCTACGTTCTTCTCCCTCCTCGCGATCGCACCAAGCTGACCGCTCAGTCTGTTGAGTGTGTTTTTCTCGGATACAGTGATGAGCATAAGGGCTATCGCTGTTGGGACCCCGTTGGTCGTCGGATGCGCATCTCTCGTGATGTCACGTTTGATGAGACGCGTCCCTTCTATCCTCGTCCCACCTCGGGTACTTACCCGGTGGATGATATCTCTTTTCTTCTTTTTCCGGATGCACCCCCGCTATCCCATCTCCTCCCACTCCTAGTCCCGATGTGCCCCCTTCGGCGCCATCCTCTCCTCTCGTCTAGTCCACCTAGTACTCCTCGTTCCCCGGCTTCGGATCCTTCCGATGCTCGTCCCTTCTTCCGCTTCTTCCGATGACTTATCCTCTCGCTGATGACCTTCCCCTTCACGGCCTCGTCCGTCGGCGTCGTGCTCCAGCTCGTTACTCTCCTAGTCGGTATGGTCTCTCCGTCGTTTCCGAGCCGACTTCTTATCGGGATGTCGAGCGTCATCCCGAATGGCAGCTTGCCATGGCTGAGGAGATCGCTGCGCTTGAGCGCACCGGCACTTGGGATCTTGTTTCTCCACCTTCCGGTGTTCGTCCTATCACGTGTAAGTGGGTCTATAAAATTAAGACTCGCTCTGATGGATCTCTTGAGCGCTATAAAGCGCGTCTTGTGGCTCGTGGCTTTCAGCAGGAGCACGGCCGTGACTATGATGAGACTTTTGCCCCTGTGGCTCATATGACTACTGTGCATACCCTTCTTGATGTTGCTTCTGTTCGTCGCTGGTCTGTCTCCCAGCTTGATGTTCAGAATGTTTTTCTTAATGGTGAGTTGAGTGAGGAGGTTTACATGCAGCCTCCTCCTGGGTATTCTGTTCCCGATGGGATGGTTTGTCGTCTTCGACGTTCTCTCTACGGTCTCAAACAGGCTCCTCGTGCCTGGTTTGAGCGTTTCGCCTCTGTGGTGACTGCTGCTGGTTTCTCTCCTAGTCTTCATGATCCAGCACTTTTCGTTCACACTTCTCCTCGTGGACGTACTCTTCTTCTTCTCTATGTTGATGATATGATCATTACCGGTGATGATCCCGAGTATATTGCCTTCGTCAAGGCTCGTCTTCGTGATCGGTTTCTTATGACTGATCTTGGTCCTCTTCGCTATTTTCTTGGCATTGAGGTTTCCTCCACTTCGATGGCTTTTCTATCTCTCGGGAAAAGTACATTCAGGATCTTCTTGCTCGTGCTGCTCTTGGGGATGAGCGCACGGTTGATACTCCTATGGAGCTTAATGTTAAGCTTCGTCCTACCGATGGTGATCCTCTTCCCGATCCCACTCGTTATCGCCATCTTGTTGGGAGTCTTGTTTATCTTGCTCGTCACTCGTCCCGATATTTCTTATCCTGTTCATATTCTCGAGTCGGTTTGTCTCATCTCCTACCACTGTTCACTATAGTCATCTCCTCCGTGTTCTTCGTTATCTTCGTGGCACGATCACTCGTCGCCTTTTCTTTCCCCGTTCCAGCTCTCTCCGGCTCCAGTGCTATTCGGATGCTACGTGGGCGAGTGATCCTACGGATCGTCGTTCGCTTTCTGCTTACTGTGTGTTTCTTGGTGGTTCGCTTGTTGCTTGGAAGACGAAGAAACAGGTCGCAGTTTCCCGTTCGAGTGTTGAGGCTGAGTTATGGGTTGTGGCTTTGTTGATTGCTGAGGTGACTTGGTTACGGTGGTTGCTTGCAGATTTTGGGGTCTCTGTTACGACGCCCACTCCACTTTTGTCTGACAGTACAGGTGCTATCAGTATTGCACGTGATCCGGTCAAGCATGAGCTGACCAAGCATATCGGTGTTGATGCTTTTTTACACGCGTGCACAGGTACAGGATGATGTTGTTGCGGTTCATTATGTGCCTTCAGATTTGCAGTTGGCGGATTTCTTTACGAAGGCACAGACTCGAGCGCAGCATGATTTCTTCCTCTCCAAACTCAGTGTTGTGGATCCACCATGAGTTTGAGGGGGGGTGTTAGATGTATATATATATATTGTAGTTTCCCCATATGTTAGGGGGCTTTCTGCATATGTGCACATGTACATGTACTATATATTATGGCATTTGGCCCTCTGTAATACAACAAGTATATTCCCTAACACCTCCATCCAAGATCCAAGATCCAAGATCCAATAATCCATACAATAATGTGATACCGAACATGAGCTAGTATAATGTGGGTGGACGGAAAGCAGTGCCAAAAGTGAATCAGGGCGTAGGAGCCGTTCGGTCGTTGCCGCGCCATTTTCTTATGCAGCAGCACCGGTCGATCCCCCACTCGCATGCCACGCCGGCGCTCTTGATCGGGCCTGCACGATTCTTCCCCATGTACGTGCATACGAGAGCGCAACAATGGCCTATATATAGATACGCGCGCCCGTCGTCTCGCTTGCTCCCCATGATTCCTACAGCTCAGAGCTCACTCGTCAGTTTGCTTCTCGCTGCCACCTTTAGCTAACTCACTTCACATCACATCACATGGCTCTGGAAGTGTTCATGGCGAGGGACCGCCCGCCGAGACGCCAGTACGAGCGGCTGCGCGGCGAGTTCTGCGACGACGAAGAGGTGGGGGAGTACACGAAGCCGCCACCGGTGGTGTCAGCTGCCTGCAGGTGGACGAGGGCGAGGCGGCCGTTGCGTTTGCGGAAGAGGGTGGGGGTGGCGCCGCGCTCGGGCAAGAGAGGCGCCGTGAGGTTGCTGATGCGGCTGCTGCTCGTCCTGGTGCCGGCGCGGCGTGCGGCCGCGCTTCTGGCGGAGCTGGTGCGACGGGTCGTGGCGGCGGCGGAATGCCCGGCCATCGTGTTCTCCTCGCAGTGGGGCCTCCCCGCGCTTTCACACTCCGCCAGCGGCGGCGCCAGCCGAAGAGCAAGGCTGCGGGCTTTCTACCTTGAGAGGAGCCTCTCCGCCGGCTGGAGCTCCGGCGCCGCCTCCCCTTGCTAGATCATCACCAACCATTAACGCTCGGCAGCTGTCAGCTACAGTCGGTAGCCTCGTACTGAACCATCTTCCTCTCCAATGTAATCATGCATGCCATGCGAGGCTCGCGGCCGGTTCGTGGCGATGAGTCACGCACATGGACGGGCCTCAGGCGCCTCAGCTGGACTGTAGCTTTGGAAGAAAAAGAATGTCGCTGTATGGCGAGTACTTTTGGGTAAGTTAACTGACGCAACTTTCCATTCGTTTCTGAAAAATGCAGAGACCGTGCTGCGTGCTGTACGTGTGGGCTTTAAACTTGTTTGACGTTCGGTGGCATCGCCGATCCATGACCAGGAAACCCAGGATGTACAGAGCAAGAGCACAATGACCATGTCACGCCACACAGGCTTGTCCAAGTATGTGGGGGTGTGAAGAGAATGGGATTGTGAATACATGTGTTTGGGTTTACGATATCGGATAATGATTGAATAAACTGATTGGGTATATCCCTTATCTTTTCATTTCCTCTCAATTAATTGGTGTTCTGGGGAGATCGAGTTTAGCAGATGGGCGTATATTCTCTGCGAGAGGAATCGCGCGAGTATATAGTAGTAGAATCAAAAGATGCTTTGGAGTTTTTGTTCACTTCAGAATTATTATATATACACACACTTCACCGCGTCTGCTTCAAATGCTTAAAAATTTCTTGAGTCAAGACAGGCTGATGTACATTTCCGTGCCGGAACAAAGTCTGGAATCTGAAGGGGATTGCTTCAAAAAATGAGGATATCACATACACATAAGTCATAAAAATGGAAATGATGTCTGTACGATCTTTCTGTGTGTATGACAAGTCCTCACACCTTCATATGGTTAAAGTTCAAAGCACACACGGCTTGATTGCAATGTCAGACATGAAGAGGTTTTATGCTTTTGTTGAGCCACTTTATACGTTGTTATTTAGAATGACATACTACATCAACTATCCTGAAATAAGTAAGAGCGGAACAACAACGATGATGAGAAGGGAGGACTTCGCGGCCTTCCCTTGTATGCTCTTTATCATCACTAAAATTTGCAATCTTACATCTGTAATCTTTTGATTCATTTTCTTTATATTCATATGGTTCTACATTTCTCAAAATAGCTATTGTTATCATGTACATGTTCTTTCAATATCTCTTTCAGTATGTTCTCTTTGACTAGTAGTTGGTTTCCAAGTGAATCTCTAGCTGGTTCATTTCATGAACCAACCAACTATCTACGGATTTCCAACAATAATTTTTCATTTTGTCAGATATATTGCTTTTCTACTTTGAAACTTCATTTTGTGAGGTGATGAATATGTATATCTTAACATTGGTAAGTTTAGATGGGTGCTATTTAGGTACCTAGCTGTCAGGAAAAGCTAGAACTGTCAGGGATCGTAGATGGGAAACCATATTGTCACATGTAACCAAGGTTTTGGCTCAAACTATACATATATGAAAATATTATATATCTTAGAAAATATTTATACCACGAACTAGATCTTTGTTGTTTTAAGGTGAACTGAGATATAATTGCATGGCCAGGTAACTTAAATCTTCACTCGGATATTTATCATACATCCAAGATTTTTTTCTCAAACTGTCATTATCTTACAACTCATCTATAGGCTTTTCACGTTGTTGTTGTGTATCTTAGGACACTAGGAAAATCCATCCCCACTATAGTTTTGGTTCGTAGATGTGCTCTCCAATTAATTGTCGAATTTGGCAACAACTTTGTCAGGAATGTGTTTGATTTGTCCGATCTTTTGATAGTACTCCCCCTGGTCTCTGGTTCTTTTTTAATAAATGGGGAACGTAGCCTTAGCATCTGCATCAATCCATGCACACAGCCTATTTTATTGCATAGTTTTAAGTTTTTGTATACATCTCATGGGTTACACAAGGTGTAGATAAAAATCAACCGTCGGAAGAATAGAAACACAAGTCACCTATGCATATTGTATTCGTCTAGAAAGCCGCCGGTAAATCTGGTTGTAGATAGCCCATGCAACCTTTGAAAGAATCGTATGCCCCACCTAGAGGGGGTTGAATAGGTGTTACTAAATTTTTATTTCTTTTTCAATTTAAACTTGACACAAGGTAAATTCTGTACATATGCTACTATGTGAATTACCTATATGACGGAAAAGTCACAGTTGAACCGCCCGGCATATGAACCCGCCGCATCGACGGTTGCCATGAACGCAAGATTCTGACTCGGAGCAGGACCACTAACCGTATTTGCTATAAACTTAATGTATGAAACGCGTATCTAGACAGATGAACAGGAACAAGGAGATGGTACAGGGCAGACATCGACTGACAGTCGGCTGATCGGGACAGAGGGACCATCAACAGTTCTACTGTATAACGGGAATTAACGTCTAGTTTTTACCGTGCTGGCCTTTTTAAGGAGAGGGGGTGAGCACAGCGATCACACGAGGTGCACATAACTCGATCTCTCTTCCCTCTTCCGTGTCCCATTCTGGTCTCGTCTAATATCTCCATTGAGCGGTAGTAGGCTGTAGGACTACAAGCTCCTCTCTCTTCTCGTATGTGCACAAGCATCTCATCCATGTCGCAGTCTTCTTCAGCCTCTCGCCGCACCCGCGTGGCTCCTAGACAGACATCTGCAGTTGCACATATGCAAACATCTTCGATATCCAGGATTGCACACTCCAGATATAAGAGACAAATGGGAGTTCCATAATATACGCACATCCAAATTACCAGCCAGACATATAATCGAATCTCAATCAGGGATCCTGGAGGGAGAAGAATTTACCTGCGTTTCCAGCCAACGTCCTCGACGAGGCTTCGGATGGATGCTGTGGACACAGATGAGCTCGCAGCGCCATTGACGGAAGGAGGAGAACGAAGTCGATGCTCCTCCCCGTACAGCGGTTCACCAAGCTAGAACGGGATAGAGAGGGTGGTCACCAAGCTAAAGCGCTGTTGTGCAGATGATTGGGTCAGAGCGTACAGGCGTGGGGCATAGCAGATGTGCAGGCCTGGGGCATAGGCGAATAGCAGATGTGCAGGCGTAGGGTCTCATAGCATAAACAAGTTGGTCACCAAGCCAAAACAATGTTCTCACTGTATCTAGCTCTCTCCCAGCGGCTCCAGAGTCCAGCCAAAACTATGGCCGATGACGAGCTCCTCAAGTGCAGCGGAGCTGCGGAGCCACG
Organism: Lolium rigidum; assembly: GCF_022539505.1. Taxonomy (NCBI): domain Eukaryota; kingdom Viridiplantae; phylum Streptophyta; class Magnoliopsida; order Poales; family Poaceae; genus Lolium; species Lolium rigidum. The sequence continues at coordinate 341,371,209 of NC_061514.1, forward strand.
TCTTCGCGCGCACACCAAGTCCATGTCCTTTCGGTGCGCCGGTACGTTGAGCTCGGCAACCCAACGCCGTCCACCTCTGCCGCGGCTCTGCCATGGTGCCCAACCTCTCGGCGCGCTCTCCCTCCCCGCCGTCCAGGACGGCGCCTACCTGCGCCGCCTCTTGCGTCTGCTCGCGCACGCCGGATCAGAGGAGGCTCAGGCGTGAGTGGCGCCTCATCGTATCGGTGCCAGAAGCGGGGCAAGGCCTCTCGCTGTTCGCGACCGACATGTTGCACTCCATCATCGTGTCCCGTCCATGTCGCTGGCGTCGGGGTTCCGCACGGCAACGGCGTGGCGCGAGCCCTGGGTTCGGCGCAACTTTCAACGACGCCATGGCGCCGTGCGTTGGCTGCTTTGTGATGGACCTGGTGGTACGCAGCCATGGCCATGAACGGACTTCCATCGGACCATCGCCGGAAAAGCATGGAGGTGGTCCTGCCGCCCGCCCGCGATGGACATGGTGGTGGACCCCGCGGTGTGGGGCGACGAAGTGCTCGCGCCCGCCCTCCAGCTGGAAGAAGAAGCTGCTCTGGGCGACTAGGCGTCATGCGTGACGGCGAGGAGGCGGTGCTCGTTTCTTTGGAAGAGAAGTCAGCCATGGGGAGGATGCGCAGATGGTTGCGCCCGTGCATGGTGCAGATACCGACCATGGCTGACACGCCTGACGATGAGGTGCTGTCCAGCAGCGACAGGAGCGTCACACAAAAGCAGGCGAAATGGTCCCGGCCAACATAATCATTATGTACTAACAAGACCACGTCAGGCTGCGCCATCAACGAAAGGGACATGCAGGTCTGCTCCTTGTACAGGGATGATGTATCTCGTGTATTCACTGATTCGAAGTGTGAGAAAATGACTAATATTGCAGGGCCCACCTATCCCACAGCCAATGGGAGAACGAGTTCAGGCCGGTGCATATGCCGCCCGGTTCTGAAAGTTCACTCTCCCTATATGACAAGCTACACAACTATGATATGTGAATTACCTATCTGACCAATCATCCGAGCCACCCTCTTGCCAATCATTGACCATGATTACTGTTGGTCCATAGTGACCTTTCTTTTGGTCTCTAATGATGGGTGGCAGATGCGCGCCATCTTAAACGATAAAACGCTACACTTTCATCCTTATTAACATGCCTCGGTGAATGGAGTCAAGCATGACTAGTTATTTGGATTTTGGAAGTATGATCGAGGCTAGGCATGCACATGTGGTGACAAGCCCAGGCTCTGGTTGTTCGGTTGCATAAAAGGTGTGGTCCCTTTGGCCCGCCGTAATGGGAAAACAGGTGTCAATTATATATATGTAAATGCTAATTGATCATGCATGCAATGATCGTATCAATCTTCATAGGAAAGAAATGATATGCTTTTGTGGTACGCCATGTTATATATGTTGAGTAGTATGTGCGTAGGGGCTAGCAAGGATCGCACCCTCGTTTAAGTGATCCAACTATTTTAGCGATGCACTTCGTCCACTAATGCATGATTATGAAAAACTATGAAAAAACTCAAAATCATAACTAATCGACGGCTTATATTTTGAATGGAAAGAACAATCCATTTTCCGGCCAGTTAGAGGTTTTCTTTGTAACAGAAAATTTGAGTTTGATGATTACAAGATCATGCCTCCATCCAAGATCCAAGATCCAATAATCCATACAATAATGTGATACCGAACATGAGCTAGTATAATGTGGGTGGAGGGAAAGCATATGTGCCAAAAGTGAATCAGGGCGTAGGAGCCGTTCGGTCGTTGCCGCGCCATTTTCTTATGCAGCAGCACCGGTCGATCCCCCACTCGCATGCCACGCCGGCGCTCCTGATCGGGCCTGCACGATTCTCCCCATGTGCGTGCGTACGAGAGCGCAACAATGGCCTATATATACATACGCGCGCCCGTCGTCTCGCTTGCTCCCCATGATTCCTACCCAGCTCAGAGCTCACTCGTCAGTTTGCTTCTCGCTGTCACCTTTAGCTAGCTAGCTAACTCACATCACATCACATCATATGGCTCTGGAAGTGTTCATGGCGTGGGACCGCCCGCCGAGACGCCAGTACGAGCGGCTGCGCGGTGAGTTCTACGACGACGAAGAGGTGGGGGATTACACGAAGCCGCCACCGGTGTCAGCTGCCTGCAGGTGGACGAGGGCGAGGCGGCCGTTGCGTTTGCGGAAGAGGGTGGGGGTGGCGCCGCGCTCGGGCAAGAGAGGCGCCGTGAGGCTGCTGATGCGGCTGCTGCTCGTCCTGGTGCCGGTGCGGCGTGCGGCCGCGCTTCTGGCGGAGCTGGTGCGACGGGTCGTGGCGGCGGCGGAATGCCCCGCCATCGTGTTCTCCTCGCAGTGGGGCCTCCCCGCACTTTCACACTCCGCCAGCGGTGGCGCCAGCCACAGAGCAAGGCTGCGGGCTTTCTACCTCGAGAGGAGCCTCTCCGCCGGCTCCCCTTGCTAGATCATCAGCACCATTAGCGGACGGCCGCTGGTCAGCTGCAGTGGGTAGCCTTGTACGAAACCATCTTCTTCTCCAATGTAATCATGCATGCCATCGTCACGCACATGCGCCTCAGCTGTGCTATAGCCTTTGCAAGAAAAGAATGTCCCTCTACACTGGCGAGTACTTTTGGTACGTTAACTGACGCAACTTGCGATTCGTTTCTGAAAAAATGCAGTGACCGTGCTGTACGTGTGGGCTTTAAACTTGTTTGACGTTTCGGTGGCATCGCCGATCCATGACCAGGAAACCCAGGGTGTGCAGAGCAAGCCCACAGTGACCATGTCACGACACACAGGCTTGTCAAGTATGTTTGGTGTGCGCGTCTGGTTCACATGCTAAGAATTTTCTTGAGTCAGGACAGGCCGAGGTAGATTTCCTTGCCCGAACAAACTCTGAAATCTAAAGGGGTTGCTTCAAAACATGAGGATATCACATAAACAACAATCACAAAAACGGAAATGACATGCGTACTATCTTTCTCAAGTCCTTGCACTGGGGTCAGATGATTAAAATATCAAAGCACACACGGCTTATTGCAACGTAGGACATGAGTCAGATGGAAAAAACCATCATATGTATAACATTTCTCTGACAAAAATATATTCACTAATTGAAGTAAGATTTATCTGTTATGTTTAAGTAATAATGAGATCTTTTTAACCAACCGTTATATCCACAAAAATGAAGACGGGTTGTACTTCTTGGAACCGCGTAAGATGTGTTACATATGTTCATTTAAGTTAAATCATGGGTGGTGTGTATACCCTGTACCTATGATCATGTTCTGATGAAATTTGTGCAACTGAAATAAGAAAATACTGTGCTTCTGTTGAGTCACTTTATGTGTTCCTATTTTCCAAGAGATACTACATCAACTACGACGGATGGTGATCTTTGCGGCCTTCCCTCGTATGTTCTTTATCATCACTGAAAATTACAATCCGACATGCTTAAGCATTTTATTAATTTTCCTTTTATTCATATGGTTTTACATTTCTCAAAATAACTATTTTTATCATGTTCATGTTCTTTCGATATGTTCTCTTTGACTACTAGTTGATTTCCAAGTGCAACAAATCTCTACCTAATTTCGTTCATGAACCAATCAAATACCCCCAGATTTTCAACTATTTAGCTCAAAAGAATTTAAAAGAATCATTTTGTTAGATGTATTGTTTGCTTATTTTGAAACTTCATTTTCTGATGTGATGAAAAAATATATAATTTTTATATTACACTGAGGAGTTCAAATGGGCGCTATTTAGGTAGATACCAGGTAAAGCTATAACAGCCAGGGATCATGTATGGGAACCATATTGTCACATGTAATCAAGGTTTTGGCCCAAACTATACATGTATGAAAACATTATATATCTTAGAAAATATTTATACTGTGAACTAGAATTTTCTTGTTTTAAGGTGAACTGAGATATAATTGCAAGGGCAGGTAACTTATATCTTCGCTCAGATATTTATCATACATACAAGATTTTGTTTTCCCAAACTGTCATTAGTTTACAGCTCATCTATAGGCGTTTTTCAGAAGAACAAAAAATTATATTATTCTTTGGCCGCACAGATTTTCTTCTTCGTGTTGTGTTTCTTAGAACATTAGGAAAAACAAAGTATATTTTTGATTCGTAGGTGTGTTCTCCAATTGTCGAATTTGGAAACAACTTCGTCGGTAAGGTGTTAGGTCTGTCTGATCATTTGATAGTACCCTCGTCTTTGAAATTTTCTTTTGGAAATGAAGAGCGTAGCCCTAGCCTCTGCATCAATCGATACACATAGCTTGCTTTATTGCATAGTTCTAAGTTTTCGAGTTTACATCTCATGAATCACACAAAGGTGTACATAAAAATCAACCTGTATAAGAATAGAATAATAAGTCTCATATGCATATCATATTCGCTTTGAAAGCCACTAGTCAACCTAGTTGTAGATATTCCATGCAACCGTCTCTAATCATGTGCACACATAAATCATAGGTGCTTGTTGCACCTCTGGCAGCAAGAAAGACCGCTCATGGACCTAGTGAGTAGGCATACAGATAACCTATATAAAATGAGTAGTTATATTTTTGTTAAAAATAACACCGTTCCAACAGTTCAATAAATACCACACTAAAGCATAGGTCCCTACTTGAACTTGTGCTTTGCTTTTCTTTTCATATTTCCCATTCAAAGATTTACCAAACATATTTGTACAATATTTATTGGTAGGGCAATATTTAAAAAAGAAAGTTACTTTCCGGACAAGATGACCTGAAGTTGACTTAAAAAATTGAGTCATAAATTCTTCGGAGTCATAGAAAGCACATTTCTTACATATATTTCAATTACGCTTTGCAAAAGTATCCTTTGTAAGTATAAGATTTTTGTGTAAGAACCACATAAAAATATTTAATGATATCTTTAGTTTCCATATTTTTTTCTAAGGAAGACCGTATGCGCATTTACGAAATCAGTATACATGAGTTTAACTGAGAAAATCACTGAAGTAGTAAGCTTCCATATAAATTTATCCTCTCCACTATTTAGATTAACAAGCATCAGACGTTCAACAAAATGCAGCCAAGATTCCGTATAGAAAGGATAATGAGCTAAAACATTTTCTTGCCATGTGTCTTCCCAAAAATGAGTTGATTGACTATTACCTATATTAAAGAATCCACGCTCAAAAGAAGCATTCTTGACTTAAATTAGACCCTTCCAAAATTATGATGGGAAAATCTAGCGAGAAGCGCCGCATTGCTCGCCCTGCCGTGCGACGCCTCGCGATTCGAAAACACGCATCCCACCCCTATAGGAACGAGAGCAAACGCAGCCCGCACCTTATCCTGATCTTATCCCCCACCCCGAGATTTCCTAGCTACGCACGCACCACCGGAGCTCCGGGACCAGGCCGCCGCCGGCAAACTGCGCCGCTCACTCCTCCGCCTCGCCCTGCGTCTCCCTCACCAGTCCGCCATGCACCGCCGCCGACCACATCCCCGCCACACGCGACCCCCAGCAGCCCCACCTTATCCTATGACCGCCATGGGAAGCAGCGCGCGAGGTCGTCGTTGAGCACCGCTGCGGGTGGCCGCCGCAGGGAGGACGCCGCCGAGCACCGCCGAGGGTGGCCACCACGAGCACCACCGCGGGCAAACCGCCGCAGAGCACCGCCTCGGGTGACCGCCGCGAGCAACGCCGCGGGTGGCCGCCGCAGCGCACCGTCGCGCGTGGTCGCCGCGAGGCCGTCCAGCAAGCTCCGAGAGGGCAGGCCGACGCCGTCGAACACGCTATGGGATGGAAGGCGGCCGCCATCGAGATGCTCCGGCAGGAGAGGCCGGCGCCGTGGAGCACGCATCGGAGAAGGCCACCGACGCCGACCATGCAACATGGAGCGGCCATGAGGGACGAGACGAGGCTGCTCTGCGCGCTGGGCCTGGTGCTGCTCTGCATTCCGCGTCGGCATGCTGCTCTAGGCACTGGGCACTTGGCTGGTGGTGCTCGGCTTTGCCGGTGCGTGCACTAGTCGGCTAGGCCGTGTTGGGGGCTTGGGGCTGCACAACACCGCCGGCGAACCGCATGGTTTTGGTTCTTCAATCTCCAGTCCAGTGCATCCTCCATCTTCGCGGCCGCGGCACCTATTCGGTGGCTGTCAGCGGCATCAAACTTTCGGAGGACTCAATTAGTGGATTCTACACGATTTTGTACTCAGTGTTAGATGAGATAGCTAGCTGGTTGTAATCCTGGATGTTAGTATGGTTGATTCAGTACTAATTGAAGGATTAACTACTACGTCCACTTGCCAGAATAATTAGGAGCAATTGACATATTAATTAGCCATAGCTGCCAGATTTAATTCAGCGGCATCAAACTTTCGGAGTATCGGATTTAACTAGAATTAATTACCAGATTAATTAGTGGTAATTGCCATATTAGCCATATGTACTAATTTTTAGATTAGTTAATCCTAATTGCCAGATTAATTTCGAGTGGTTGCCAAGTTAATAAGCCTAATTGCAAATACAATCTCTATTTCTATCCGTGGCACTTTTAGGCAGCTAGTAACCTTTTTAGGCAGCTAGCAAGTGTATTTTTTCTTGTGACAGCAGGGCATCATATCACTGTTTTGTCTGTTAGTACTTGTTTTTAGCAAAATATGCCCACGGAATGATGAATGATGACGGGGCAGACTGAGCGGGAGTACTTTTTTCAGGTTGGATACAACCGCCGCACGGGATCACCTTTGTGCGGCGCCGCTAGGTAGTGCGGTCCAATTATGAATCAGTGGGTTTTGTTGCCACTTGTGACATCATTTTGTTATTGAGATACTTATTACCTAATAGCTCTTGCCATACCCCTTGCTCATTGAGAAGCTTAAAAATTTCATTTACTTAATAAACAACTTTTTTGATAAAGGGAATATATTAATATCAAAAGATACCAATTATACCCAGTTTCTGCAACAACACCCCACCCTAGTGGCAGTTCGGATGCACAGAGCCAAAAAAGAGTAAAGAAAACTAAGAAATAAAGGTCCCGCTACAGCATTTCAGACCTAGCAACAGCAATACAACCACCACCGTGACAACACCTAAAATAAAGACTCTCCAAAAGCGACGCCTCCAAGAAGAGAACGGTGCACCAGTGCCGTCGTCGCCCGACCAAAGGTCTTAGGTTTTCACCCTGAAGATAGTCCCCACTCTCAAAACAATGCCTCCAACAAGGTCATTACCAGGCACAACCAGTTAAGGCCAGACCTTAGGTTTTCACCCTGAAAGGTAAGACTCTGAACTTCACCTGTGTTGTCGCCCCCACATGCATACCACCGCTGCGGAGCCCGGAACGCCAAGCAAATCCCTCAGTATCACGGAGACTCGAACCTCCTTTAGCCAGACCACCAATCCGGCCTTCATGATATTCCTTCTTCTGACTTCACCATGGACCAAAAAGTCACCTGGTGTAAACACAGAATAAAGCTTCGCGCCGCTCCCTCCGGAACCAAACGGTCGGAATAAAAACATGGGTGTGCGCGACCTAATACCACCCGATCCTGCAAACTCCAGGCAAAAGATGCACTATTACATTCGTCAGCGGAGCTTTCCAGAACTCATCTCTCCAGCCAGATCAACGCAAACTGACCTCCGGAAGATCTTCATCTTCGCTTGCGAGAAACCCGAGGACCGCCACAAAAAACAAAGCAAGACCAGCAGCCCCCACACCACCAGTCCCTCCTTCCGGATCACCAGGGAAGAGGACGGCGGTGCGTATCATGCGTGCCACCGCTGAACTATCATCGGGGGTGGAGGCCGCCACTGCTCTACCAAATCCTCGGCTACCGACGGAGAGCCTCAGGAACTGGCCAAGTAGCCGTGCCGCCCGTTTTCCACCACCGGCGCTTCATCACCTTGATGACCCACAAGTATAGGGGGTGTATCGTAGTATCTTCGATAAGTAAGAATGTCGATCCCAACGAGGAGCAGAAGGTGTTGACAAGCAGTTTCGATGAAGGTTTCACTGTAAATGCTCACGGACAAGTATTCGGGGGTTTTGATGTAACGGATGAAATAAGTACGAGTAAGTAAAATGCGAGAGAAATAATTGCAGCGAGTGGCCCAATCCTTCG